>NW_017731436.1:4070451-4083922 GCF_001890085.2 Hipposideros armiger
AGTTCTTAACCATCGCGCCACTCGGCCGGCCCTCCCATTATTCTTATGCCTCAAAATCTGGGAGACTTAGAAAGTAACCCTCTCCCAAGTTCTAGGGATTTCAGGTCTGTATGATAGCATAGATAGTATTTCCATAATACTCTCATGTGCTTTTTCCTAAAAACTAAAGTACATTTTATTTTCACCCATTTTTGACAAAAGTAACCAATGCCACTGGTAATTATCAGTGACCTAACCCATGTAAATATCTGATTGCTTAAAAATTGTTTAGGGCCAGATTCAGTAAGAAACAATTTGAAAAGGTTAAAAATCCTCTGGTTATGAAAGATAAATTGACGTTGTAATTCTTTTTTATTCAAATTTTAATAACAGCAATAGTGTTCTGATTGTGAATACCTCTCTTCCTCATGTCAACCATGGGAGTAATTTCACACTGCACTCACACATAAAATAGACTTGTTTAAAAGGAAATGAGACTAAGCAATGTTATCTGACTCAGTCCCTGAAGGCCACATCTCTGACATGTGTTATTTTTCTTGCAAGGCAGAGGTCAGAGAACACCAGATGATTGACTGAGCCTTCACAGAACAAATCCACCATGTGATTATTTCCTCCTATAATATGAGTGTCATGGGGAAAATAAGATAAATCAATAGCTCTTTTATTTGAGGATATATTTTTTAGACAAAATGTATGCTGTGAATAAGCATGTAGAATTTTTGTTTTGACAATAAGATCAGTATTTTGTTGAACCAATTCTAGTTAGTAATTGTCTGAAGATTTTTTTTCTTTCCAAATATATTTTCTCTTAAAATGTCTACATATAATGCAAACATCTTTATCTTCTCTTTGGCTATTTATTCATTCATTTATGTTCTCAACTTTTTGTGCTCCCACCCCTCAAAAATCCACCACCCAAAACAGAAATCCAATGTTTTCTGTTTTACAATAGTTTTTTCTCTCTCTTTCTCTCCCATTTATACCCATTGATTATTTTTGTCCTCCCATCTGAGCAAATGTCATAAGAGCAAAGATGATTGGTTAACAACAACAACAAAAAAGTCAACTGTGCCATGCAAATGATATACATGTATTTAACGTAGGTAAAGGATACCCTAGCAACAGCAGAAGATAACTCCACAAAGTCATACAAAATGCATCACTACCAAGTAAAACAGATGAGTGAGCCATCAGCAACTCAAAGGTCCCACTAAAGTACCCAGTTATCCACCACCTATCAGCATTAGAAATTCCCTAAGATCCTTTGTAATACTAATAAATTCTTCCCCATGGGTCAGAGTCCAATAAAATAGAGAGCAATCGCTTTCAGTTTATACCTTCAGCATCTCTATATCATTCATGCAAACCTATGCCTGTAGGAAGACAAAAGGTAGCTTAGATTTGTGCATACTTACTACCATTTGTCCAAGCAAAGTCCTGACAAAAATGACCAGAACATTTTAAATATGAACATGATTGTGGGACTCCTGGCCCCATCTAAATGAGTGCCTCAAGTGCCTCCTGATAATGTTATAACCTATTGATTAGTGATTCTTAAAGTTTTAACTATTGATAATATTACAACATATTGACATGGCTCTTAAATGCCTAACTATAGCCTCCATTAGCACTTTATCAACAGGTTTTGGTTTTACAATACTTGGTAGGGAAAGTGTTCTTGGCCAGACATAATATCTATCCCCATAAAACATTTGGGCAAAGTTGACAAAACTTCTTTATATAAAGCCTGTTTAAACATTCTCATTTTCATAATCTTATCAACCCTTAAGCTTCTGCATTCTTTTAATCTAATTGTAGCCTAAGTCAGGACTTCACCAGTGGGTTTTGGTACCACAGTTCATGGGATTCCCATATCAAGGAGTTCTGGAAACCTTTTTTCTGACCATTTTAGCCACTCTTGTGTAAAAAGACTTTGGGTTCCCAGTGAGGAGTCAAGCCAAGGAACCACACCCTTTTGTCAACCTTTAACTGGCCTAACTGCTGCCCCAAGCAATTGCTGGTCAGGTTTCTTACTGTAACCTCTGCCTTTCAGCTTTTAAAATTTCTCTAAACTAGGGTAAATAGACAAGGTTTCTTTGGGGCCCTTTGATGTTGGGGGGAGGATGGTCAACAAGGGGTTGCTTTTGCCCACCCAGCTTTTGGTTGTGCTTTATTAACTTTATTAATTTGTTTTGACCCCATTAATGTCCTTTTCATTTATCTCAATTTTAAAGAGATTTCTTAAGGACATTATATTTCTTTGCCCACTTTTTAAAATTTGGACTTTCTATAGGTATTAATAAAATAGCTGTTATGATGAAAGGTTTCTAAAATTGTTCCAATTTAGAAGTTTTTCCAATTCAAGGGACTCATCATCAGGCCACTGACAGTAAGATCTGTTCATCTCAATAGGAACACAAGCCAATAAGCCTTTTTATGTCTTAACTACGGACTCAAGAGGCACCCACAAAAGAAGAGTACAAGAAAATGCAAACTTCACATGATAAAGTTCACGCCTAGAGTAGAAACAGCTGTTCCAAAACACAGAGAATCACGTGTTTTCCTACTTTTGAACAGAATAGGGTGACTTCCAAAAGTTCACACACTTTTTCAGGTTCCCTAGACATGGATACATAGCTCGTGCATCTGCCTGCCAGATGTATATGCACCCTCTGACTGGTTAAAAATTAGAACTATGAGGAGTGCTATTATTAGCATCTTTGGGAGGAAAAGAATTAATGCAATCCAGAGTTCTCATATCAAATAGCCAAGAGTAACTAAGTCCAAGGAACTAGCTTCACAACTATTTTCTCCTGTGAATCTAAATTTATACAAGGAAAAAAAGGACTCTCACCACCCTGCTTCCACTGAACTCTGCAGGTAGAGATCTGGGCGGCTGACTTGGCCAGAATTCTTATCTTTTGTTGGCTTGTGTTAAGGTCCCAGGATCTTTCTACTGCAGCAGCTTCAGGATGAGCAGTGCTCAGCCAGTGAGGTGTCTTGCTGACTACACCAACTGTGGGGGAGGAAGAATTTTTCCTCTACTCTTTATAGGTTCTTTTGGTTGGTGCAATAATTAAGTCTACATGAAACAGATTAACAAGAGAACATAACCAAATTTAATTACAAACGTATGTACGGGATCCCCACATATGTGAGAGGTTCAGAGACAGAAAGGTAAAAGGATAAAAGGATGCCATATATATATGTATGTGTGTATATATATATATATATATATATATATATATATATATATATATATATATGGCATCCTGAGGTACAAAATAAGGTAAAGCACCTGACACTTCACAGGGAAGGAGGGGGACTCACAGGATGATAACAAGGGGAGATGCTCATTAGATGTTTGTCTTACCATATAGATAGATCATATAGAATGAGCTATTTCTGGAAATAACCCTTATTATGGGCAAGGCCCTTAATTTATTTTTTTAAGGGAGAAGTAAAAATTTCTCTTGTGCCCCCAAGGTCTCAACTGCCTTTATTTCAAAATAATCCACATACCAAAGTAGCACATCTTGGGGAAGCCTGTTCTGAACCCGTTCAGCCACTATCACTCTATCTTCCCCTCTTGTTTCTTTCAAAGTGAATGTTCTTGAAAGAATTGTTTCGGGAGACAGACCAAAAAATATTGTTCCTTGTACCCCAGAGTCCATAAGAGATTTAGATAACAAGGCTGAGCAGACTGAGAATCAAAGCATCATCCATACTTTTCACCTCTACACGTTGCCTCTGTATTCCACTGCCTTACTATTGTTAATAAGCATTCCCTTTGTATATGTTTGTTTTATAAATGCATCACAATATTTAAAAGAAATAAATAATGACTTTTTGCTATTTTAGAAATGCATTTAGTGGCTTACATAATTAAGCAATCTTCTCATAATTACTCCCACAGATTTTCTGAAGGACAAAGAGTATAATTGTAATCTACTGAAAATGCTCTTTCCCTCTCTGGTTGAAACTAAATACACGCACATGGCAGAATTGCATTTACTCCCTGCGAAGTTGCTAATGAACATTTCTGGACTCAAGGAATAATGCAGTCTCCAACCAAGCATATATTTAAACATCACAGAAACATAAAAGAACAAGTAACAATATTTGGCATATACGAGCCAAAGCTTTTTGAAACACTTATAAAGGAATGTTTTCAAATTTAAAAACTTGCATAAAGTCTTGGAAATAGAAGGTTTTTTTGTTTGTTTGTCTGTTTGTTTTAGTATTATCTAACAGAGCCATAAACACAGGAGCACCCAATTTTGGAATTGCTTATTAACAATTATCCTAATGGGTTTTCTGTGAGATTTATAACCAAGTAGCATAAGTAGAAATCAAAGCACAAATGTATACTCATCTGGAATAATGTTTGGAACTACAATTCTGGTGTGCACTTTGAACCAGAAACTTAAGTGGGGATTTTGCTTCCCAGTGAAACCTGCATATAATTCTTGTGACATTATTAACAGCCTCTGGATGGCCATCTGTAATAAGGAAGTCACGGTATGAGGAAAGAGAATACACACTTGCCACTCTAACACAAAGCCAGGCCACGTTAGCCGACATGCTAACTAGATATACTAAATAAAGAACTATAATCATCCCTCTGCACCGACTTTGCAAAGCACTGGGGCCCTAAACGCCAGAATATGCAACACAGGCAATATTGTGAAATTCTGTGTCAAAGATGAGAATTTCTCTTGAACGAGAAGACAGAACGAAGGACAATGAAGTAGGTGGCAGTAGTGGCAGGCAGAAATCATATCTCCCTATAGAAAAAATAGCATAATATAAAAGTATCCAGGAAAACAAACACTGCCTTTGTCCTACGTCTTCCATTCCATTAGACTTCAGGATTAGTCTGTTATCACAGTAAAGATCCTTCAGTTTATATTCTTATTCAAAGCTTTACCAATGTAATTAAGCCTGTGTTAATAATGTCTCCTTTTTTTCTTAAAATTTTCTCCCCAAGGTAAATACCCATAATTAAGAAATTTCTGACTTGTGTTCAGAGATTTATTTCATCTCTGCCTCTTTCTTCTACTGAAAGTCAACAACCTTTTTTTTTTTTCCTCCTTCATTAAACAGCCAATGGTGAGTTGGATATAAGATGCAAGAGAGAATGATAAGGAAGGAGGGGGATTGTAACCAGGGTGGTCTTTGAGGTAGGCTTAGATAGAGATAAACGCCTCAATGTGTAAAGGCTCAGGAAGTTTTATTTCCAAGGGAAACTCCTGATGGGAAGGGCTTATTGAAATATTGAGAGAAGATAGAAACAGGAGGACAGTAAGGGCAGATTTATTTAAGAGGTTGTTTTCTCTCTAATTGTTTCAAATGTTTATGAATGCAGATTATCTGGAGCAGGTGGTTTATCACCTTTGATTTTGCTTCAATAAAACCTCATAAAAAAGAAGGAGTGGCCATGAATGTCCCAAATGGCCATTTTATAGAGTGCTAAAATTATATGAGAAGCTGAAGAAAATAAAAGGAAATATAATCCAAATAAAAAGCATATTTTAGAAAACTGAGAGCAACAAAGAAACCAACACAGTAGTCAGAAAACCAAAACCTTAAACAAAAGCTTCAGATAAATCGCAAACAAAAGGAAATCAGAGCTTCAATTAACATTAAGTGCTGCAAACAGGATGTCAGCCTCAAATCAAAGACTGTTTCCAAAGGTAGATGTTTCCATATGAAATTAAAAGAAAAACCATTAGTTTCAACTATTTTCTCCTATATAAATGACACTATAGGGGATTTACAAACCAAATATAATAGATATATAATATGACATATATCATATTGATAGTAGCATTTCAAGGAATTCCAACAAATGAAACAAAGAATTTAAAATAATAAATTTCACTAGATAAAATAGTATCTTTAAAAATATATTGGGTTGTCGGGAAAGTCATGACGCATTTTGCAATGAAAAACATAGAAAAAATACATGATGACTTTTCTGACAACCCAATATCTTTAAATCTAGACCTGGTTTTAAATCCAACTTAGCAGAAGCATTGAGTCATATTTAGAACTTGCTGAAACCATGTACTATTTAACAAAGAGACACCATATTTAGCTCTGCTCTGCTGTCCCATAGTAAACCTTAGACAACGGAGAATATCTTCACCAGTTTAATAGAACATCCACCTGAGAGAATCTTATTAGAAGACATATTACTTAAATATGTTTATCCAAAATAAATGGAATTTTACAAGTATGAAGATTTAAGAGCTAATTTTCGGCAGGTAGGTTAGACTTATATTAATTTTTCCATAGTCAAAAGATAAATAGAACCAAATGAAATTTCTATGAAATTTACCACTACTAATTTTAAATCACCCCCCCCTTTAATATACACCAAAGTTAAACATTATTCTAAACAGCTTTTAAAACAATTTGAATATCCATCTATTTATCTCAATCTGGTATCAACCTTTAAAAAGGTAACAGTAAAGCCTCACAGTGATTGCTGTGGTCTGGGCACTGTTCTCATAAATCGAGTCCAAACAGCTACCCCACGAAGTAGGACTTATTGCTACCCCCTTTCACAGACAAAGAAGCTGAGGCTCTGAGAAGTTAAGTGGTTTGCATAAAAGGACATAGCCAGGGTACAAACACAGGCTACAGGCGCTGATCTCTTAATCATTACATTATATAACCTCACCAATGATATTGAATGAAGAATAAAGACTGGGTGAATTGTAGGGGACCATCCTATCTGAAGATATGAAATATTTCTAATTACTGAGTTTGGGACTGGAACAAAAATGTTTACTAATCACATTATTTTGCACATTCTCTGTACTCAAAAGAGTACTTGTAAATTGTCTAATAAACCAGAGCCTACAGACTCTAAACAAACGCTTCTCTCCCTCTCTCTCTCTCTCTCTCTCTCTCTCTCTCTCTCTCTCTCTCTCTCCACTGATGGACTCAAGTGCTTCTAGTGAAGAATGTGTAGCCAATTCACTAATAGTCATTATGAAATGGTTATGTACAAAGAACATCAGCTAGAATAGCCAGGGCAGGACATTTAATAGAATTACATAGAGAGTCCTGAATTATTGTTTCTGCCCATTGGGAAGCTGTTTTTAGTTGAGACTCCAGTAAGAAAAACACTCTTCCCATCAAAACCAGTCAACAATTATTCCTATACTATGATAACATGAAGAACACAGTCCTTAGAAAAGGAACATTGTCCTTAGGGGAGACAAAAAAGAAAACATTAATTCAAGATACAGCAGAGAGAGAGAGAGAGAGAGAGAGAGAGAGAGAGAGAGAGAGAGAGAGAGAGAGAGAGAGAGAGAAGAGAGAGAAATCAACTGAGCTCTAAAGTTAAACAAGAAAACAAAATAAGTACAAAAGCAAGCAAGCAAAACCTCTTTTCTTTGGGGTAATTAGATCTGTGTAGCACAGCCAACACATTACCAAACAATATATACAAGGAGGGCCCAAAAGACAACACACAAATGGCCTATACGCCTATAAAAGCTGCTTAATCTCAGTGGTAATCAATGGAAAGGCTGATTAAAACACAGATCACAGTCAGATCAAGGACACCGATCTGATTGTTTAGCCTCTTCTTCTCTGGCCCAATTAGCTCTCTTTCCTCAAGGAATAATTACCCTGTTTATTCATCAGCCTTTCTTCCTGTGCTATTTCTCTCCTCAAAAGTCTGGGAGCCTTTGCGTATCAGTCGTGCTTGCGAATGAAGTCCTTGGCAGTTGTACATACGTAGGGGGTGCCAGCTGGTTTGTTTCTGTTACGTAAGCCTGCTTCCTGTTTTCCTGGTAGTCCCCCTGAACTGGAAGGCGGATGGATGGGGACCTCTGTGTGTGTGTGTGTGTGTGTGTGTGTGTGTGTGTGTGTGTGTGTGTGTTGGGGCGGGGAAGAGGACAGCTGAACTCTAAAGGACATGGTCAGGCCTTGAATTGGGTTCTTTGGAAAAAGACCAGATGGGAAGGCACATGCAGCTCTTGGGACACACAGCGGGAAGGAAGTGAGCAGAGACGGAAGCCGATCAATCCACAGTGCAGTGGTGCGTCGGACGCAGCCGGCCCTACAGGAGCTATAGAGCTGGGCTGGCCCGTAAGAGGTGTCCTAAGTTGAGGCAAAAGCAGAGGACCTTGTGTCTCTGAACAGTCATTAGGCACGGACTGCCCTCGTTGAGGGTGTTACTTTGGGCAAGGCAGTCCCCTTGGGAAATCTCTAGTGAAGGCTCAGCAAAAAGCCAGCAGCCCCAGATATGTTCAGCATTTGGGGGACAAGGTGTCAGCGCTCAAGAGGGGGTCTGACTATGACACTACAGTACCCACGAGCCCAACAGTTTGTGTCTCTCAACTCCACGTGTTTTTCATAACAAGTGTCTTACATCGGAGAACACATTCTTCGGAATACTGATGAGTCTGGTATCCTGGATGTTGGTTCCCAGGTATAATCTGAAACGGGCCACCAAGCACTGAGAGCAAGGAGAGCCGGGAAGAAAGAGGCGGGCCTGCCCAGATGGGCAGGTGGCAGGTTTAATGAGCAAGGGGACTTCCGGAGGAGGCTTGCCTTGGGCAGCTGCAAGATGAGTCAATATTTGCACCTGCCTGCCAGGATTTTTAAAAGCTTATGTAGAGACGTTAACTGGGTTCAGTCATGTATACGATCAGATGGCCTCAACAACACCTTACTATCTGAAGACCATGTCCTTGGGGCAGCTCTAGTGCAGGGGAGGCAAGCAGAGAACACATTTCAAGGACAGGGGATGTAGTAATAATATGGTTCACCTCATTTACCGCTCCTCGTTCAGTGATCCTGCACTGCCTGATGTCCAATGTCTGAAATACCTGCCAATTTTTTTTTTTTTTTCCAAATGGGAAGGTAACTCTGGCTCCTGTCAAACCATCTTGGTCACAATAAGAAATCTATAGGTTTTTAACACATACTAAAGGAAATCTTACCAATGCAAGACAGGTGGTTGAATTTCTTTAGTGTGAAGATTCTCAAAATACAGTAAGCAAAAGAAAAAAATCGCTTGAGAAACTTGCGTAAAAATACATTCTCATGTTCTGCCCCAGAATTTCAATGAAGTAGATCTGGAGTGGAATCAGTTATCTGAAATTTTAACAAGTCCATCATGTGACTCTGATACAGGTGGTTAACAGACCATAATTTCAGAACCCTGCTTTTGTGACTATTTTTCCAGTTTAACTTGGGAAAAATTGACCTAGTCACATCAGTTGGGGAGAACAGAGACTTTAGCAATATTTCTGTTGGTAATCTTTTGATTATACCATAATTATATCCCCAATTTTTACTCCAACCCTGAGCACCTAATTATTCAGAGTCTGGAGCTGACTATAGTCTAGTAGAGTGAAAAACGGTCTTCATGTGCAATGTAGCCATTCTCTGTGTTTGCTTCACACTGCTACCTTAGTTTTATACTG
Source organism: Hipposideros armiger (assembly GCF_001890085.2). NCBI lineage: Eukaryota > Metazoa > Chordata > Mammalia > Chiroptera > Hipposideridae > Hipposideros > Hipposideros armiger. Next base: position 4,079,904 of record NW_017731436.1, read on the forward strand.
TCAGTATGATCCTATCTATTCTCTGTCTTCCGGAAATTTTTCAAAGGCTCTGGGTTGTTAATGACCTTTCACTCATTCTCAGATTGCTATGAATCTACTTCTTTATAAATATTTCATTTTTATTTCAATAGAATTTGGGGGAATAAAGTAAATAGACTCAAATCACTATCTGCAACTGCAAGACACATGATTTTTAAAATAGCATTAGAAATAATATCTTAAATGCATGATCTCATTATTTGAATGAGGCATCACTACATGTTTCTATCCAGGCAATAATACTTGTGTGGTCTTAATAATAGTATTTGCATTTTCTATAATGATTAACCTATTTTATAACATTTTATATTTACCACATAATTTCATCCTTAGAGCATCTCTTTTAACAAGGATCAGTATTTTGGGTCTATTTTACTAAAGTATGTTAAATGACTTACTGAAAGTCAGACACAGCCAGGAATAATAGTCAGAGTTTTCTTATTTTAAGATCACTGGCATTTACTTCTGTGCTTGTTGTTGATTCTAAGATCATGTTTAATTATAGAAACACTTACTGAAACTAAAGTCCATACTGCTGCAAAATTTTGAGGGTGATTAAAATTAAATAATTCTGTTGGGTATTTTGATTGATCCTATTGCTATGAATAGCTTAGCTTGCTGGTCTATAGTGATTACCATGTGCTAAGCATTGGGGTCAGCAATTTCTGTAAACTAACATTTAGTCTTCACAAAAACACTGTGAAGTATAATTATTACTATTGAAATTTTACAGATGGAGAAAGTGAGGGACAGAATAACTCAGGCAACACAGTCAGAAATTATAAGAGCTCAGACCTAAATCTAGGAAGTTTCTTTCAAAATCTATACTTTTAACTACACTGCCTCTAATATTGAAGAACCCTCTGTATGTAACCTAAAGAATCATTTTTCAGTTGATGAGTTCAATATTACAAATACTGTCCAAGGACATTTTAAGCAGTCTGCTTCACAAAAATACAATTTCACAAATCCTGTGATGCTGTCTTTAGTGACACTACCTGACACTGATTTTTGTAACCACTGTTGCTTTTTGTCATCCTCTTGTCATTTGGGATTTAAGTATTAGGTTTGACTATTAATCTCCATTACCAGTCAAGAGGCATTCTCTTAGAATCTTAAATTGACTGAGCAATAAAAACAAAACACAGAAGTCTGATTAAAATATTATTTCCATGTCTCCTGTTTAAAGAAAAGCCATCTTGTGTGTATTTTAGTGGGAATGTTTGCCTTACTCTTTGATATTGATTCCACCCCCTTTTGTAATCAGGTTTTACTTTATAACTGCAGCGTGTCCAATGGGGTAATTGACAAGTGACTACTGAAGACTCTCTTTAAGGAATGATTTAAATTTTAGTAGGGACTTGAGCCAAAAGATTGGTTAAGGACACATCTAGTCTTGAATCAATTTGCAGAACTGGCACAATAAGTATTCCTGGAGCATCTACTTAATAAAATGGGTAAAAAAGTGCACCATGCTGACTCTCGAAAGGACATTCAAAGAGATAAAACTAAGCATGTTATATAAGAAAAGCTAAGTATTAATATGATTACCTATGTCCAGTATTATTGAGAGAAAGCAAGATTTATACATCACTAATATTACAATATAAATAAAATAAACAATAAAATATAAGTAAGTATACTTATATTTTAATTATAATATAAATAACATAAACAGTAGCTGGAGATAAGTGAATGTTGAATAAAAAACAGGTGAAGAATGAAAAGTTCCCTTGTGTGCCTTTTGTATCTCAAATATATGCTGGAGGTCTAGCGCTGGCCTGTTTCTAGAAGGATAGTATTCAATAAAACAGAGATGCACAGAAGAAAAAACAGGAAAGGGTTCTTACCCAGGATTAGGAGGGATTTTTCTATAATCTTAAAACATCGAAAGACTTCTTATGCTCAGCATACTGCTGTACTTCCATGCAGTGAGTTTCTTGGATATCTATTTATGCAATGATAGCACCTAGCATTGTTGGCAGGTATCCAACATGTGATAGGAATTCAAATAGGGGAATTAATAAATGCATAGTACTGGTTTTGAAATTAAATTATTTTGGTATAAAATTATATGTTTTACAAGTTATCGACTGGGATAAACATATTACTTTAAAATATATGGGTTATTACATCTTTCATTTTCCTTTTCTAATGTGTATTTCCTCATAAGATACATATCTTCCAATAGCATCTGAATGCATTTCCACAAGTCTATTTACAAGTAATATCTAGTGAGAGAGATTGCATATCTGATTGCGTATTTCCAAATTTCCAAATATCTCATTTACTTAGTCCTTAAACAACAAAATGCGGAAGCATCTGTTTGCCACTTAGTATTAGTATAACATGGTTTGGGCAATAGCAAGACATAATTTTCCAGGAATTAACAGAGAACTAAACTTATTATTTTCTGGCTTTTGTAAGATGACACAGCTCTTCAGAGCAATAATAATTTGTTGTTTAAAAAAAACTAAAAATAATGTCATTATAAGTGATCAGAAATTCAAGGTATATGATTAAATCAGCTCATTTTTTGGTTTAGATTTATTGTTTACCAACAACCTTTATGTTCCAGATAATCTTTTAATACATTTAAGTAGAGGAAAGAAGACTGGACTCTGAGGCAGGAAATGTATGTTCTTAGGTAACTATCATCAGTAAAATGAAAAAGGAAATTGGATTAGAACACCTCTCATCTCCACCCATACAAGGTTTGTTCTATAATATAAATATAATTAATATAATACCTGATGTATAGTCAGCCAGCTAACTATGGGAAAAAAGGAATAAAATGTAGATGTAGAAGAAAGATAGCTTATAGGGACCTAGATCCAGCTCCATCTGTGCTCATAATAAATCTTTTGAAAGTCATCTATGGTGTCTGGACTTCAGTTTTGTCATCTGTAAGATGGCCGAGTAGTTTGGTCCAGATGACCTCTAAAGTTCCACCCCACTCTCAAAATCATTTTTGTATGATTTATTTCAATACACTGGGTTTCTTCTCTCTGATTGAATTTCTCTGCTGATTTGGACAAGGTTAAATCTTTGAGTCGTTTCAGAAATGATTTAGAAAACAGAATTGTCAATACAATTATATGACTCTTGAAGCTTCTTTTCAAATAGATCACATCCTGAGCCAGAATTGGTATCCAGCAGATGGCACTATGCCATCATCATGGGACCAGCCAGCCCTGAAGTGTAGGCACTCCTCTCAATCAGCAATCTTAACCATTTTCAGTAATTAACCGCGCCACACTTTTTTTCTTTATGATTATAAGATGAGCTTGATCCTTTCTAATTTGAATAATTATACTTCATTTGATTCTCTCCGTAGTCAGGTGGATAAAAGCTAAAAAGTGAGCTTGCTAGTTCTAAGACTTGAGTGAATAACAGGAACAGAGGTAATGAAGTTATCTGCTTCCTGGTGGAAAGATGATTGAATCCCACCTTCTCAGAAGACTCCTGGAACCAACAATGAAACTATGAACTCTATGAAGGTCAGAACCGAGCCTGTTCATGTTTGTATTCTTACACCCTGCTAATTAGGAGGTGCTTCATAAATCTGTTGAATGGATTAGAAACAGGATACAGGGACCACTGAACGTAAGATGTGGAAGAATGTAAAGTTGGTAATCTGTAGAAATTTTCTACTGATTGCTTCAATTTTCTAAGGTAAGTAGGAGGCAAGGTGATCATCTGAGAATGAAGATGAGGGAGAAGGTGTTAGCAGTTCAGAGGTCAGAGAAGTGAAATGTTTTCCAGGAGCCTGGGAGAATGAATGAACTATACTGCAAATATATGGTATGATTACTGGCCAGTGTTAAGGATAAGCTGAAGCATTTCATTCTGATGTAAAATGAGAATAATAAAAGTTATAAATTAGACACAGAGGAAGAACTGAGGGTTGTTAGTTGGGAGGGGGTGGGGATGAAGGAGAGGGGAAGGGATGAGACAATACAAATTGGTAATTGTAATAT
>NW_017731436.1:4084317-4124520 GCF_001890085.2 Hipposideros armiger
AAAAAAAAAGTTATAAATTTATTTCCAGCTAAATTCATAGGCATGTATAGGAAGAACACACATGAGCTTTTGCCAGTAAGGGGCCAAGATAGCCAAAGAGTACAGTGGCAAAGATTTCAGAATTTGTTAAGAGATGGGAAAAATGAGCAAAGCAGGAGATAGCAGAACTTTCTTGGCACTGGCATAAGAGATAAGGGATGACCTAAAAGTGATGAACATAAAAAGGAAAAAACTAACGTAATAATATTTATAAGTCCTATGGGTTCAAGGCAGATAATAGTGGGGGAGCTGTGGATTTGGGGCAAATGAAAGAGCAGATTCTGAAGCTCCCCGTGGACTCCTGTTGGAGACAACGAGATCTGTGGAAGCTGGGTTTATGGAACCCTGTTCACCCAGACTGATGGGAGTAGAAGCCTCCTCCCTTAGGTTGGGGCTCACTCTTGACCCTGTTAGAAGAAGAGTGACCCAAAACACCAGTGCACAGTTGCTGCCTTGAAGCCTGATAATGGAGTGAAACTTTTCAGGAATTCGCTTGTTATTTCTGCATGGTAGGGGCCCACTCAGCAGTGATGATCAGTAGAGAAGGCCTTGTTGAGGCATAGGTCCTCCACAGAAAAATTCTGTTCCCTCTTTCTGAAATTCCTATTATTTGGATGTTGGGCCCTCTTGCAATGATCCTCTAATTTTCTTGTCCTTTTTCTGCATTTATTTTGTATATTTGTCTATTCTTTCTGAAAGATTTTTTTACCTTTATTTTTTTCCATATTTGTATGGATAGTGGGGGTGGTATTTAAGACATTTTTCTTTTTTCTCTTTAAAAAAAAAAAGAGCATCTAGTGTTTGTTTTATGGATACAAGATTGAATGATTATCTTTTTTTTTCTCCTAAATATCATCATTGCTTTGATGCTTTCTCTTCCATGAAGTGTCTCTGTTTCCTTTGAGTTCTGTTTCTTTAGGCACTAGAAGCCAGTTATAATATAATCTCTGTGTCCTGGGAGAAAGCATGCAAGTGATGGGCTTAACCAAAGGAGACTGAACAAGGACCCAGATGTTTCACTGGACTTGTGCCCAAAAGCAACCTCTGTCGATATTTTACTTGGGCCATGAAGTGTTTCCAGAGAAGAATATTTCAGTGTCCTTAGAAATTGAAACAGTAAAAAAGGCCTAAAGTATATAAACGTCAATCGAATTTTGTCTCTAATGAGGTATGTTAGTCACCATCCTGCACTGTGTCCTTATTCTCTCTAGCTCTGATTACGCAGACTGTAAGTGTCCTGCCATTGTGGGAAAGAGTTGTCTAAAGCACAGGTGAAGGAAAACTTCTAAGAATTCTAAGGGCTTCCTAAGGAGATGCACAAGATATGTTCCAGTTTTTGCCCCACCCCTTGCCCCTAGATTCCAGAGCTGCTTGCTCCTTAGCCTTTAAGGGTTCTGCCCTATAATTCATCTTGATTCTAAATGCTCCTCTCTTCTGCTAACCCTGGATTTTAGCTTTCTCAGCTCTGTGAAGCCTCATCATGCTAATCCATCTGCTTCCCAACCTGTGAAAGTGTATTGATGTTTCTCATTTGCTGTGCTCTCCTCTCCTGTGCTCTTTTACTTGTGGTTCCTTCATTTTTTACTCCCATGCTGTATTTTTATTTTTAGTGGGATATTTGAATAAGGCAGAGATCTGCATGTGTGTTTAAGTTCCCCTATTACTCATATTCCTTTTCCCCAATAATAAAAGAATCTGTATTGTAATGTGAAGACCCTTGCTAGGGCTCCCTTTGGAGTGAGTGTGGCTTGGGGTTAATATTCATATGGTCATGTTACCAGCAATGATTTAGTTGTTGCTGCTCTAGACACCACAGATATTAATAAAACCAGGAAGACAATTCTGTGGATTTTTCCATTTTCTCAAAGAAGAGGTGATTTATACCCCTGTCCTATTTAATCCTATGTGATAAATGTCATTATCGACACTTTATAGAGTTTCCAGCTGAACTTTGCATAGGATAATGCAATAAGCAAGAAAACCACATTTGTCTCAGGCCTCTTGGAATCCAGAGAGCATCTTCTTGACACTATACCCACATCCTCCTTGACAACCTCAAAGTACCCTTAGTTGCCTAGTTAGGAGAGGTCTGGAGTATGTTCTAATTTCATGAATTTGCATGAAAATACAGTTACTAAAATTTTGTGTCACAAGTTTGCTGCATTGCATTTAGCATAATCTTGTCATCTTGAAAATATTATAATAATTATGCAATGTAAATATTAACTATTATAAAATATTAAAGTATTCTATAGCATCACACTAATGGTTTTGAACCTGTACTATAAAATCAGTAAAATCTCTTTGATTAGTAACTGTTAGATTGTTTTCTGAGATGTCCCTTGGGTGTGTGGCAGTGGTAGTCAGGAGTGGGGGGGTGGAGCAGAGGGACGACGGGAAGTGGAGTCGGGAGCACGAGAACGTGGACAGCATGCTTCATTTCCGCCTGTGCGTTGTATCCAGGCACACCATCCTCAGTTCACATCTGGGTGAGAGACCAAAAATAAATAGCGTAAAATAGAAGGCATTATCTACCCTCAAAACCAAACAAACAAACAAACAAAGCAATATAAGTATTTGAAATATTTTCAAGTAACTTTCCTGACAGAAGCAAGACAAATGTGGTGCCATAATTCAGCAGATGAGAGTTAGAATCCTTGGGGAATTGGCCATTATTCCTTCTACAAATTGGATTTACATGCTTGTATATTCCATCAGTGCTTCCCTGTCAAATCTATCACATCCTAAAGGGCATTACAAAACAAATGTGCCTCTTCTAATGAGTTTTTCATGTTTTTCTCCTCTGTTTCCCCAATAATATTCTTTCCTCATCAACAAGGGCATCGCATTTGTTCTTTAAAATAAACTTGCATTGAAATTCCAGAAGAAGAGTGGGTTGTGAATGCCTGGCAAGGTAAATAATTTGATGAGACATAAAAATAATGAAATTTCAGCCATCGTCACTGGAGCTTGAAGGTTTAATTCTACCGCGAAACACAGGAGAAAGAAAAATTGGCAACAATAAGTTAAAAAGGCAAGATTAATCCTTACTAAAACAAAAAGTAGGATGATTTACTGATGGAAGCTTTCATGTGTGAGCCAGTGATATCAATATTCTTTTCACTATGGAAACGAGAATCTGGATTGTGATTTATTTTTACCATGGTTGTTTAGCTTTTACTTTCAATGTTGAAAGAAATGTGAAAAGGAAACACTTGAAATAGGATCATGCTTATGATGGAACTCCCTCTCTGCCTACTCTGCCTCTTACAAAAAGGACCCTACAGCTATTCGAGGAGACATCCTCTGTGTTTCTATAATGTTCATTTGTTTCTTTGCTTCTCTTTTTTATTTTCACAATATTGCAAGGTTTATCTCTGAAAATTGCCTACAAATTAAAAAGGTGTTAAGATAGATACTTTTTTCACTATTATCAAATAACATGTTGAACACATATTTTGGCACTGTGCGAAGCACTTTAATGATTTGACTTGGTGTAATACTAAAAATGACCATTTTGGGGATACTATTATTTTCACCAATATACTTTTGAGAAATGTGAGGCTTAAAAGGTTAAACAACACGCTCAAGGTCGCACAACTGAGGAGTTAGGCAAGTCCCTCTGAGTATTAATTGCTAGTAAGGATTTAAATTGAACCTGCAACAATATTCTTTTTTAGTAGAGCCCATTAACTTAAAATCAACTAATAGTGAACTTTAAAAGCTGCCAGTTCAAGCATCTATTAAACTCTGCTTAAAATGTTACTAATTGAATGAGCTTAATTAGAAACAAATTAGTCACACTTGGAATAAATTATTCCTTTTGGAAAAGACCAAGGTAATAGTCTGAAGGAAGTTAATGATACTTAGAACTTGGGCCACAATTGAGACAACACATTTGTCTGGTAGAAAATATGCACCACTCAGTTCATGTTGAAAGAGTCCAAAAATCTCTGGAAAAAAAGACCGAAACGTATCTCCTAACCCAAATTTGTACACCCCTTTGCTTCATAGTAACATATACCTCAGCAGCATATAGTATTTGAACCGGAATTAAATGCATTGCCAAAGGTACAGATAAATATGCTGCAGGTACTTAATAATAGTGGATTTACTCACAAAGTTATTATATAGAAAAAAATGGTTTTTATTCAGTCAGAAAATGCTACATCTGTTCATAAGCTTTTCCTTTCTGAATTAATCTCTTCTTAAGAAGACAAGACTTGAATGAGGCAGAGGTTCACCAAAAATGAAATGCTGTGATAAACTGATAGCTAATGAAAGAAATAAAAGAAACAAAACAAAACAAAACAAAAAACCCCTGTATTCCTCAATCAAACAGACCTAAGGAAAAAGACACTAGTCAATTTAATTCCCTGCAATCTTCTCCTTTTACTTCCTCTTTGAAGTTGATTATATCTGAATTCTTTGTAACAAGTAAATGTTAGATTACTTGTTTGTGAGAGTACTAAGTGTGTTGTTTGCCATTTAATTTTTTTTAAAAATCTGAAAACAATAGTGGTCATCATTTTGCGGCACTTCTTGCATGCCATCTACTATGAGAGTTTTATTTATATAATTCTCCTTTTGCTTTCACCCCCGACAAACATTTATCTTTAAAATTGGCACACTATTCAGTGATATAGGTGGTGCTCCCACCCATGCTATGGAAAAGGTTCGGATACAAAGAGGATAAATACTAAGATTTGGAGAAAGCACGCTCTGTCTATAACAAAATGTGCCAATATAAATGAAAACCTGACATAAAGATGCCAAGATTGCCAGCAGAGGGTAGTTCTTACAGTCTGAACAGCGAAGTTCAGTGGGTCACACTGCAGATGTGTTGAGTTCACTACTGTCAGAATTTCCATGCAGGCCCAAACAGCTCCTTATAATTCATAAGGATAATGAAATATATCAAATTGATCTCATTCACTGTTAGAAACTGTTGCATTGACAGAGTACTATGGACTTATTCTTGCCAGACTTGTTTTATTAAAATCGAATCAGAGCAAAATGTGTCTAGGCAATGCATTTTGCCCCCAGTTTTCTTAATTTCGAATGAGAAATGTGTAATTTCCAGTACATAGCTTTCAGGCTCATGCAGTGCAGAGATAAATTTATGAACCTTATGATTAACTGACAAAGCATAATTAACTTAATTAGGAATATTATTTTGCCTGTCTCTATTGCTCCTGTTCTAGAACAGGAACAAAAATAAATGTCTAAAAGACTCAGCCCTGATTAGAGTCCTGTCATGATTCCAGCAAGATGATTTACATAAGAAAAACAATCAAGAAATACCCAACAGCATTAGCGCTAATAAACATTTCTTATCTTCATTGTTTGTAACGCAATTTGGAGGACAGGGATTTCTCAACTCCAGCAAATAAGTGAAAAGACATGAAACAGATTACTTGTTTTGTAAGGATAGTAAATATATTGCCTGTTTGTCTCTTAAGTATTAAACACATCTAAAAAGAATAGAGGCTGCCATTTGGGGGCACTTGCTGTGTGCCATGCGCTCTGACAGTTTCATTTATATCATATCATTTAACTTTCACCATCGCTGAATAAGACAGTAGTTAATGCCTCATGAATTGGTGAGGAAAATGTGAGCTTGAGAGGTGACCATTTTGCCCAAGGTCAGAGGAGTAAGCAATTGGCCCTGACACTGAATCACAGTTGTTGGAGCCCTGAACCCGTTATCTTCACCTCTTCTACATTTCTTCTTTTCAAGTATGTGACTCACAGTACGTCTATTGATTTGGATCTCCTGTAATTCCTATAAACTACAAGATGGACCTAGAGTCTTGAGTAGACAATGTAATCTCACTAACACATGCATAATGTCTGGTTGTTTCTCTTTTTTTAAATGATAGATTTCTAAACTTACTATAGAAAATTAAGATAAAAATCACTGCATATTTTTCTTTTTGTGATTTTGTCACTTCCTTTGTCCTAGGATATTCACGGTTGTTATTGTTTTGTTAAAGCCTATTTGCAAAGCTGATTACATTTTCAGAGGCCCAGTTAGCCCCCACCTTATTTTTCCCATGAGCTCCTCTCTTTTCAGTGTTTTTTTTAAAATGCACCTAACATGTTTGAGAAGCATAATATCTAATTTTAAATTCAAGCTATGAGCATTGTTCTAGTAATTGGGGAATTTAAAGCATGTATGTTTATTTTAACTCACCTTTTTTTTTCTATCTGGTTTCATGCTATTTTTTTTAAGGGGGCTCATTTGTTGTCACTGCTCCAAATGTACAAAAAAAAAATAGAAAATAACCCCCTCATGCTATTTGGTTTCAAGCTTCTATGTTGTACATTTGACATATGTTTGCTATACAAATATTTTTAAGGTGTCTTATATGCATCTTTTGTTTTTTTTTTTTTTTTTAGCTGAGCCATCCTGCTACCTATTGGCAGCTCAGCGGCTGCTCAGCTCGGGCTGGACTCGAACCGCTGTTGCTCNGCTGCTCAGCTCGGGCTGGACTCGAACCGCTGTTGCTCAGAGCTCAAACTCTTGAGCGAGCTCTTAACCAACTGAGCCACTCGGCCGGCCCTATATGCATCTTTTTTGAAAGACAGTATCTAGTACTTCTATTAACATCAGCATTTAAGTTTTTATAAATAGTAATCAAGTTTAAGAACAGAATTATATTTGTCAATTCCACCTATGTTAGAAAATGAATTTGTGATACATTTACCCTATTCTCACTTCAATTTTTTCTCTTTTACTAATACAATCTGGGAATTTAAAAACAGATTGGAATAAGTTTTGTTTTTGAATTTTAAATTTTTGCTGAAATGTGTTTTGTATTTGCAGTTCATCTTTAAGAGTACTAATAGTATATATCAAAATATATGGCCATAATAATGATTCAATAATTTATATAGTCAATGATTTGTGTGCCACATATATTTGGTTCAATAAAAAACAATTTTCTTTTTAAATCTTTGTGAGTCATTTTTTCTTAACTTATTTCACTTTTTATTTAAATTTAAGTGATTCTTTCAATAATGAGATGTTTTAAATTCAAATGTACTCTCCTCCCCATGGGCTACTTCTCAGTATATTTCAAAAACATTGTGCAACTGATGTACATAAAATGATGTGTTAGCATCTCTGGTGCTTACAGTAGAGAAAAATGTTAAAAGTTGAATTTTCAGATAAAATTGGACAATGCACAAAATCAATGCAAATGTTAAATAACCATGCTAAAAAATGGCCTGCATTAGTAGCAAAAAAATCAACAAAGTATCTATTTTTACGTCCCAAATTGATAAATCATTTTTACATGTTAATATTGAGCATGGACCTACATTGAAATGATATGCACCTTCTCACACACTGCTAATAGACATCAGGCTGTAACATATTTTTGGCAGGCTATTGGGCATTATCTTTCCAGAGACTTAAAAATACTTAATCCCTTGATTTAGTAATTTCACTTCAAGAAAATTCCCCTAAGAAAACTATCTTAGATTGTTGTATTTGGATGCCCATGAGCTGTTTTTTACAATATGAAAAGACAGAAGACAGAAAAATGACCTAACCATTGGGGAAAGGCTAAATAATAATAATAATTCATATAATAAATCAAATATGCATTATTAAAATTTTATTTTGAAGCCTATTTTATGACATTAATAAGAATAAGCAAAATAATGTTAAGTGAAAATACTAAATTGAAGTTCAATATATAATTTGATCCTTTAATGGAAAAAATATGATAAGGGTCAACAACTTGGTCAGATTTAAAGAACAGGTTCAGAGTGGGCATACTTTCCAAGATATGGTTGCACTCACCTTCAAACCATGTTTCCCCAAAAATAAGACCTAGCCGGAGAAGAAGCCCTAGCTTGATTCCTCCAGGGTGTGGAGGGCACGCACCCCCACATGAGGGTTTTATGACCTGTTTCAGGGAGAAGAGTGCCTTTTCCACAAAGTCCTTCAGCTTAAAAAATTCAGTATGCCAATGTGCCATATTTTGGTACTTAAAATCATGCGAAGGCTTATTTTCTGGCTAGGTCTTATTTTAGGGGAAACAGGGTACTTATCTTTTTAAATAAAAGTGAAAAAGGCATTATATCTGTTACAAATTATTTTTTGTCTTTCTTTTGAGATACACTTCCATTTGTATGTTACAGAAAAATCTTCTCTTTGCTTCTTATTCCCATTTCCTTCAGAGACAATGATTACTTCTCAATACTTAAGGTACTTCCATATTTGCAAAAATTTTTCCAGTGGTTTGGTTCTTTTTCTTTCTTTCTTTTCAGGATCAGGATGCTTAACCTTGTAATTTTTATTTTCTTTTTTCTTTTTTCTTAATTACAGTTTATTGGGGTGACAATGGTTAGTAAAGCTACATAGGTTTCAAGTGCACATTCTGTAATATGTCATCTATATATTACAAGGGAAGTAAAAGCTAAAATAAATGAATGAGACTGTATCAAACTAAAAGGCTTCTGCACAGCAAAAGAAACCATCTACAAAATAAAGAGGCAACCAACCAAATGGGAGAAGATATTTGCAAACAATGCCTCTGATAAGGGACTAATATCCTAAATATATAAGGAATTCATACAACTAAAAAACAAAAAACCAAACAATTCAATTAAAAAATGGGCAGAGGACCTGAATAGACATTTCTCCAAAGAGGACATACAACTAACCTTGTAATTTTATCAACTTTTGTGATATAACTTTAGATTAGATTTTGATTTTTTAGATTCTGATTTTTCTGTCTTACACAATTGTGGTTCTACTTTTTCTATATATCAGACCTCTGAAATTCCCTTCCTTTAGTCCCTACTTTCCCTGTCATTTTGTAAGCCATTATATTCTCATTATCTTTAATCCTTTCAATTTAATGTCTCTAAATGCCTATCTTCCATCTCACCAATATTGCCTCACAATTTTTCATTCTTCCAAAAGCTTCAAATAGAACTGAATTTTCTTCATCAATTGTTTTCCTCTTCCAATACCACTGCATTCTCTACTTTGTTGCTGTAGTTCTCTAAAATATTATACATTTTGATCATTTTATTACTGTACTTTGAATATACTTGTTGATTCTCCTCCATCCAATCATCTTAGTTTATTCTACAAAAGTTATTTTCAAGATAGCCCTAAGCAATCACTATGGAGTCAACCCTCTAATATCCTCTCCCCCCCTCACCACCACCAGTCCACCTCCCGGACCATCTTCACTTATTGCATAGCCAACAATGGTTCTAAATTTTACTTTACTCTCTTCCCAACACATTTCTGAACCTTCCATGACCCCCATAAAATTGAATCTACTGATCTTATAGCTAGAGTAGCACCATCCACTCCTTAAGTAGCAGCAAGGAAAGGCCATCTAATTCTCCAAGTTCCAATTAATGTTATATCTTCGATAGACTCTCAATCCACCATATACCAAAGAGCTAAATTCTCTTTATTCTGTGGTGTTTTGCTTACATCTTATAACTGTAGTGAGAATTATCTGTGTATCTTATCCTAGCTGCAAATGGACTCGGATGATTTTTTGCCCAATGTTCTAGTTTCTGATGAGATTTTTCCAGTCCCAGTTTCAAACAAATTTGACCATTTTGAAGGGACTACTTGTACCACAAAAATATCTTGATAACTAAGTCACTCTGACTCTTCTATTCACTGCTTCGTTCCTGTTGTGTATAAATTGAATCTTTAACCTTAGCCCTCTGGGTGGAATTACCAAAGTAAACTCTCCCAGCAGTCTTTTTCTTTGTTTTTTAATACTTCCCCCATAATAAATGCAATTTCCTGCTGATTAAATTGCACTGAACTTCTCTACACAAGATTTTTTAAATTAAGCTCAGCAAGAAAAAAATGAAATAAATATCAGTGCAAAATAAAATAAATCTACTGATCTGTGGTTACTCATTTCCTTTTAAAGACATCTTTATATAGTTTTGATCTTGCATTAGAATAGTAAAATATTTTTTACACAGTGCATTTTCCTTTCCCCCAAATGGATAGATGATGATATACTAAGAAGTTTACACATATGAGCAAAGGAAAAATGCCAATACCTGTAGTCAGAACTACAAACAAACTGATTATTTGGAACTTTATGGATTGCTTACATTTTCCTTCCAGATCTCCATCATGGTCCAAGTCTGGCACCTGAACGTGACTGACTACAGAAGGACCAGTTAGTGACCTTTCTCTGAACCTCTAATTCCTCTGAAAGGCCTAAAAAAGAAAACCCTGATTTTCCATCTTTCTCAATAATTGTGTAATATTTCATTACCACAATGAATTCTTTATTCTATAATATTCATGGAGGCTCTAATTCGCTGACAGAAGACTGTCTCACACCATTACTGGAATCAGGAATTGGTCAGAGGAACAGATCCTTACATACGGGAATATGTAATTATTTCTCTGATATGATTACATTGAAAAGAATTAATGACCATTTTCATTGGTAAACCAGATACTTACAGTCCCGCAACATACAGTGGTAAAAGGAATTACTTTTACTATCACCTATAATCAAATGCTAGCAGAAGGCAAGGCCTTGTATGATCAAGTATTTGCTACCATAAAATGTTTTAGTGGAAAATAAGGAGAACAATAGAGTGGATGATTTGCCTCTTATGGACAGAGAACCAGGAGAAAGGAAATCATAAGCTCAGGCCTTTAAATTCTAGCTCAAGTTTCAAGTAGGGGGCCAGAGAACATTTATGGCTACACTGAAATAGATCCTACTTCCTATCGCTTCAGGGTTAAGGTTTCTGAAAACTAATTCCTAATTCCACAGATGGCTGAATTAATATTCAAACTAAATTTCCAATTTCACAGCCTTTCTCCCATTAAAGTTATGTCAGAGATTGGGAACTTGCGAGAGCTGAGAACTGGAATGACGATGTGTGGACAGATGGTGATACAGCTGAAGACCTTAAACCCCTAAATTCTACTACGCTTCATTTACCTGTAGAAGCAAACTTGATGCTCCTGTCTGAAAAGGTAGTCTCTCCCCTTGCTTTAAAACCTGTAATTGCCTCCAATGAAACAGGAGCTTGGCAAAGAATCGTTGATTCTCTTCAGGCCCTGTACCTACTTCATCTCATTGTTTCTGCTGTTTCTAGACCTATAACCAGAATCATATCCCAGCAGGCTTCGAGAAGTCTGGCCAGGTATGACCCAGGAGGAGTCATCCTACACACAAAAAGAATTACATGATTTTGCCAATTTTTAACACAAACCTAGAGAATATGTATGGGAACATAAGCTAGGTTATCAGGGTGAAAGAAATATACTGTTGGATCAGGTTGGATCTGGTTGAATATATTTATGCACTATGCAGATATTCTCTATTCAGTGTGTTAGCTTGAGTGGCTAGGGATGGACCCAACAATTTTGTTTTTGTTTTTTTTTTTAGTCAGAATTAAATTTTATTTCACATTGATAGAAACCGTGAAAAAGACTTACATTTTCCCACATTACAATATTTCAGCACAATATTTCAATGGAATGTCTCTTGCCGTAAATTAGATCTTGCTGCTTTTTATAACTGAAGCAACAGCTTATATTCATCAAGGTAAAGCAAAATGACTTATTAAATGATTGTTTAAAAATTTTAAATCCAGACATAAACATATGGCTTCATTATTAACATTCTATATAGTCCATTACTAAATTATTTCCATTATCAATTAGCACCCATTTATAAAGATGCATTTCTAATGTTTTAGTCAGTTGGAATACGGCAGAAAAATTAACAACAGTTCAGATATATGAAGCATATATGTATTTTTGCTATATATTAAACTGGGTGGTAACTATACCATATGTTGAGTTCTGGCTACACTTTATAGCCCATAAATTTGTTTTCAAAGAGTTTTACCAATAATCTAAAAAATTTGACTATTTAAAATCAAATAATTGCTACTTTTATGTTTGCACAAAAACTAATTTTTAAAAATCATCTAAAGTAAATATTTCAAATAAGTCCATTGGCAGATAAAAATAAAGCAAATTTTCCTAATGGATTGTTCATTCCTACAGTAGTTGATTTCAAACATGTACAAAATAAGTAAACTAAGACTGTGCTACAAGGAGAATAATCTTAGAGCAAATCATCTTAGAAATTAGTTTTTTAAGATCAGTCTTAAATATTCCAGAACATACTAGAATATGACCTAATTATTCTTTCAGTTAATTACAGAAAAAATACAACCACAGAATTATTCCTGACCTGGACTGAAGATTCTAACAACTACATAGTGTAGCTTTGGACTAAGGTATAATTTAAGAAATAAGTAGGAAGTCTGAAGTGATGCTTGGTTTCTTTAAGTATAAATACATTTTAAATACTATCATGTCTGTGATTCAGAACGTCAAATTACAGCACGTATTGACAGCAACGTCTATGGCAAGGAGGCAATATTTGGTCTGTTATAAAGGACTAGAAAGAAGAAAGAACAATTTTCTAGAGAGGAAAAAAGAATATTAAGAAATTATAACAGGGAAAAAAAACCTGATTCCCCCAAATAAAAGGGCCATTAATTGAAGAGAGCACTAATACACTTTATTGACACTTAGAAGCATTATCCCTATTGTGAGGAATAATTCTTATATATTATAATCGTTAAGCATATGTGAATACATATATAAAAATACAGATACTGCATGGTGACTAAGTAATTTTGGAATAAGTCCACAGACTAAGTCACAGCATTCATAAATTATTTATATCTTAACTGCTCGTTTATACCTGAACAAGATTTCATTAACCATACCAGTAATTTTCAAATGATGTAATAAAAAGTCTCATTGCAGTATTTTATTATTTTGCTGAATCACATTTGGGAAAAAGAAGCTAGCTGCTTCGCCTATTTTAATACTAGTATATTCTGGATTGTATTATACAAATACATATATAGAAACTTAAAAGATCATAAATTTCCCATGAGGAGACATTACTCAGTCTGTGTCATTGGTGTATATTGGTAAAACACTGCGAACATTACAAGTTTCAAGATAGGGCACAAGAAAAAGTTATACTCTACTACAATGAGGCTAGTATGTACTTCTACACAAGGCCCCTTACTGATGTCAATCAACTGGAGGTAGGAGTTTATCAATGAATCGCTTGATATCCATCATTTCCTGTTGACTCGAACTGTGCATCATGCCTTCATAGGTTTTGAAGGTTACATTGGCTGGATTTACCAATGTTTTTAGCTTTTCCACAGTAAGAGAACCAAACATTAGGGGAACTAAAGGGTCACAATCTCCATGGCACTGAAGAATAGAAATATCTCTATTAACGCCACTGATAGGACCCTGTGGAAACGAAGCCCGCAGTGGAAGCCAGCAACTGAGAGCCGTGACACCTGCCAGTTTCTGCTCTGTGGTAAGAGCAGTATATAAAGATAAAGCTCCTCCCTGAGAAAATCCTCCCAAAATAATTCTGTTTGAAGGAATGCCATTCTTCACCCCTTGCTCTATCAAAGCTTTTACATTTTCTGCTGCCTGTTTAATTCCATGTTCATCTTCCTGTGAATCTGGTGAAAGCCCAATAATATCAAACCAAGAAGGCATAGACATATTCATATTTAATGTTACTGGCATAACTGGTGCATGTGGGCAGATATATTTGATATATGAACGTCTGATACCTGCAAAGGCTTCTGCCCATCCATGCCCTGTATCTCCCAATCCATGAAGAAAAATCACCGCAGTGGTGGCCTTCCGGGCGGTGGGCACGATGGCAGGAAGCGGGCAGACATGTTATTGCCTCACATACACCGGCTCAACCGACAGAACGCGTAGGAGGCGAAAGGAAGACCAGGCGCCGGGCCGCGGCCCAAGGACTGGCGAGCCTCCAACAATTTTGTTAATCAATATATTGGAACCTAGATCCAAAAAAGGTCCACACTAATAAACTTCCGATTTTAGAATTTCTTTAGTGTATTCTAGAGGAAGATAATCAAAGGCTCAGAGAGATTGAAGTACTAGGTGGGTTTTTCATGTAAGACCTGCTCATTCACATCCTGTAAGAGTCCTGAAGACATTTCCTCCATCAAGCCTCTGAGAAATACATTGCTGAAGGGTGCCCCAACATCTGCGAGGAGCTCTGTGTTGATTCTCCTCTGCAGGTGAGAAACAGCAGTGGGGACTTTCACTGTTAAAGTGGGCTCTCTAATTCAATGAGGATGATGAGATCCAGGAGTGACAGGGACCAGGTTAGAAGCACTTAACTGCCAGAGACGGAGAAACACAGTGGGGGGCAGATCCAAGCAGTTATCGGAATGTTATCAGAATGGTCGAACCATAAGAAACTTTGATGTTATTCAACTGATCACTGTTTCTCTAGGAGTGAAATTGATTGGAAGCCCACTGCTGCCTTACTTGATTTGTGAAACTGGAAAAGCTTCAGATATCATGAATGTAAGTTTGACCTTAATCAGCTAGGTAGAGCGTTGTGACACATCAACAATTTTCCAGAGTTGTGCCAGTTCATAGAATTAGAGCCCTTAGAATGACATGCAAGCTTATTTTATGCCAAATGAACAGTGGAAGTGGGGTCATGACTTAAGGAGTTCACTATTGTCACCATGTTCTCCATCTCTATGAAGCAATTGCTTTTTTTTTTTTAATAAAATGGCACTTTGCAGAACCAGTGATGGCACAGAAGGATAACACATTGTGTGTATATGCCCACAAGATCTATGCAGAACAGGCCCCCATGAAGTAATCAGTATACAGTGGTGTTTCTTCCAAAGCTAGGATACTAAAACTTCTAACCAGACCAATATAGAAAAAGGAGGGTGGAATAAAAGGTATGCTATGAAGAACTATATGCCACCAAATTCAATAACTTAGAAGAAATAGACAAGTGCTTAGGAATATATAGCCTTTCTAGACAGAATCACGAAGAACTTGAACATCTAAATAGGCTGATCAACAGTAAGGAAATTGAAACAATCATCCCAAACCTCCCAAAAGCAAAAGTCCAGGACTAGGTGGTTTCACTAGTGAATTCTATCTAATATTCAAAGATGATTTAATATCTGTCCTCCTCAAACTCTTCCAAAAAATTGAAAAACAGGCAATATTTTCTAACTCATTTTATGTGGCCAACATCACCCTGATACCAAAACCTGGAAAGAATAACACACACAAAAAAAGAAAACTACAGGCCAATATCTCTGAAGAATACAAACACAAAAATCCTGAACAAAATTTTAGCAAATCAAATACAATAATACATTAAAAAGATTATACATCAAGATCAAGTGAGATTCATTCCAGGGGCACAAGGATGGTTCAACATATGTAAATTGATTAATATGATACATCATATAAGCAAAATAAAGAATAAAAATCATATGATCATATCAAAAGATACAGAAAAAGCATTTGACAAGATAAAGCATCTATTTATGATTAAAACACTTAATAAAATGGATATATAAGGAAGGCACCTCAACATAATAAAGGCCATATATGACAAACCCTCCGCTAATATTTAACAGTGAAAAAGTGAAATCTTTTCCTCTAAGATCAGGAACAAGACAGGGATGCCCCCTGTCTCCACTCTTATTCAACATAGCATTGGAAGTCCTAGCCAGAGCAATCAGTCAGGAGAAGGAAATAACAGGCATCCAAACTGGGGATGAAGAAGTTAAATTGTCACTTTTTGCAGATGACATGATGCTGTATATAGAAAACCCTAAAGACTACACCAAAAACTATTAGAAACAATAAGTAAATACAGTAAATGTGCAGGAAACAAAATCAATGTACAAAAATCTGTTGCTTCTTTATATACTAACAATGAAATTTCAGAAAAAGAAATAAAAAAGACAACTCCTTTGCAATTGCAGCAAAAAGAACAAAATACCCAGGAATAAACTTAACAAAGGATGTGAAGGACCTATACACTGACAACTGTGAGACATTGTTAAAAGAAATTGAAGAAGACACAAAGAAATAGAAAGACATCCCATGTTCATGGATTGGAAGAATAAACATAGTTAAAATGGCCATGTTACCCAAAGCAATATGCAGATTTAATGCAATCCCCATCAAAATCCCAATGGCAGTTTTTAAAGAAATAGAGCAAGTAATCATCAGATTTGTATGGAATCACAAAAGACCCCAAATAGCCAAAAATAAATCCTAAGGAAAATGAACAAGGCTGGAGGTATCACACTCCCTGATTTCAAATTATACTACAAAGTGACAATAATCAAAACAGCATGTTATTGACAGAAAAACAGACATACAGACCAATGGAATAGAATTGAAATTCCAGAAATAAATCCACATGTATATGGGAAGATTATTTTCAACAAAGGAGCCAAAAACATACAATGGAGAAAAAGAAATCCTCTTCAATAAATGGTGCTGGGAGAATTGGAAAGCCACATGCAAAAAAAAAAAATGAAACTAGGCTGCTGCCTGTCACCATATACCAAAATTAACTCAAAATGGATCAAAGACTTAAACATAAGTTCTGAAACAATAAGTTGCATAGAAGAAAGCATAGGTACTAAACTTATGGACCTTAAGTTCAGAGAAGATTTTATAAATTTGACCTTAAAGGCAAGCGAAATAAAAGCAGAAAAAAAATGAATAGAACTATGTCAAACTAAAAAACTTCTGCACAGCAAAATAAACCATCAACAAAACAAAGAGGCAACCGACCAAATGAGAGAAGATATTTGCAAACAATTCCTTTGTTAAGGGGTTAATATCCAAAATGTATATGGAACTCAACAACAAAAAACAAATAATCCAATTAAAAAATGGGCAGAACACCTGAACAGACACTTCTCCCAAGAAAACAAATGGCCAACAGATATATGAAACATGCTCAACTTCATTAGATATTAGGGAAATGCAAATCAAAACCACAATGAGATACTACCTCACACCTGTCAGAATGGCTGTTATCAACAAGACAAATAATAACATAAGTTGGAGAGGTTGTGGGGAAAAAATCCTTACACATTGCTGGTGGGAATGTAAACTGATACAGCCACTATGGAAAACAGTATGGAGGTTCCTTAAAAAATTAAGAATAGAATTACCATATGACCTAGCAATCCCTCTTCTGGGGATCCACCCTCCAAAAATCTGAAAACATTTATGCATAATGATATATGTACCCCTATGTTCATTGCAGCATTATTCACGATGGCCAAGACATGGAAACAACCAAAGTATCCCTCAATAGGTGATTGGATAAAGAAGATGTGGTACATATATACAATAGAATATTACTCAGCCATAAGAAAAGATAAAATACTGTCATTTGCAACAACATGGATGGATCTTGAGATTATCATGCTAAGTGAAATAAGTCAGACAGAAAAAGTTGAGAACCATATATAGTATATGGCTTCACTCATATATGGGATATAAAATGTAAAGCAAAAAATAGACAAGACAAACAAAGAAACACAACTCATAGACACAGACAACAGTTTAGTGGTTATGAGAGGGTAAGGGGGCAGGGGGAGGTAGAAAAGGGAAAAGGGGGTCAAATATATAGTGATGGACAGAGAACTGACTCTGGGTGGTAAAGATACAATGCAACATATAGATGATGTATTATAGAATTGTACACTTGAAATCTATATAATTTTACTAACTCCAATTAATCTAATAAAAATATTTTTTTAAAGGTATGCAGATCAGAAAACAAGAAAAAAAAAACCTGTGGCTATATGTATATGCATAATGTTCTACGTGGAAAATACCAAGGACCCCCAAAATTCCATCTTACTGCTAGACCTCCAAAAACTCATGTGATTGGCACTAAAACTAGTTAGAAAGTTGATACCTTCCACCTTCAATCATTACAAATATTTCTGAAAAGCTTAAATTCTCAGCACTTAGCTGTATCCAGGAATCTCAACCTGTTGTAGGAGGGACTACTGTTTCCTGGAGGATGAGTGCCGTTCTAAGTGAGATGGGTCAGCTCCATTCAGGCAACATGAATCTACTTAGTATTCAAATAATCTTTGACCCTTAGTGTATAATGAAGAGAAAGCTGACAAAGATTAATTAAATATGGGGTAGTGATGCTTAGGGTTAATAGGTTTAACTTTGGATTTATTTAAGCCAGTTTGAATTTCTAGGCTGTACACTTAATATCTCTAATTTTGGACAAGCTCTCTACACATCAGTTTCATTATATAGCAAATGAGAATAATATCAGGATTGAGGTAAGAATTAAATGTATTATATAAATAGCTTAGTTCAATTTCTAACACAGAGTATTAAAAAATATCTTAGTGGCTCCTTTTATTATAATCACTATTGTATTTTTGTAATAAATTAGAAGCTCATAATCAGTAACTACAATGGGACATCAATATATGTATTTTATGAACTAAAATAATTTCTGGCTTGTTTTATTTCATATCCTTGATTTTTTTTCTGTCATCTTATTTTTCTCATACACTTCTGATGTATGTTATCTTGCTCTATTGTATCCAGTATTACAAGCTTTCAATCGTTTTGTAACAATGTGCACTTTATATGAAAACATAGATGAAAAAAAGATAAACAAATAACCTTGGACTACAAAGGAATAAAATGTTATAGAACCTTAAAAAGTTGGGGTTTACACAATAAAAAAGAGAAATAGTAATATATAATATAAAAGAATTACACAAATCAATGAGAATTGAAAATTTATCTAATCTAAGTATGAAAACTACTAAAAAAAAGGCCAAAATATTAAAAGTAAATATTTTGAAAAAAATAGTGATTTGAGCAATTGTTTTATGAATTTATTCAGGTTCCAACCACCCTAAGGAGCACAGGTCCTCAAATTTGCATATGCCTCACTATCTGGGTTATTCAACTTGACTCTCTTCGTACACCCTTGACCCAAAAAGAAAGTTTATTCCATATAGTTTTTATCCTTCTAGTATGGAGACAGCTTATAAAATGGAAATATTGCTAGAAATAAACCAAATGAAGCAGGATGCTGAGAGAACTCACGTAATTATCCATGAACACTGAATTTTTGATTGACCATTTAATTTAATTGCATATTGAGAAAACTACATAGAGAACAAAACTAACATATACTGTGAGAATTAGAAATATCCATCTGCATCAGAAAAACATTTTCATTCATAACCAAACACACTAATTTTTAAATGTTTAGGAAACAATTTTTATAGAAAATGTTACAATTATGCAATATTTACTATTCTGGCACAGTGTGTACTTGTAGATGGTAATTTATTAATCCAAGCATTTGGATAAACAGTATCATATGATGAGAGACAAAAAATCGAAAACAGGAAGTGGGTCATAAATGGTTAACAAACAGTATTCAATGTTGTGTTACCCATAATTCAGGTTGTTGAGTAATTTCAGACATTTCTGTTACAACATTATCATACAGAGTTAAAATTTTCCTATATTACGTGTGATATGAAATTCTGTATTTTTAAAAGCAAAGATAAAGCTGAATAGTTCATTACTGTGACCTACAGATATATCAATAATCGCTATTGACACTACTTAAAAATGTAATGCTAGATAATTGAATAAACATGATTTGGGATATTTTAAATGCTTGTTTTGAAAATTTATACATACAAGTGATTCCCTTTAAACATGTCTATTTGGACAGCTATCATGTAAAAGCACATTTCTCATCCTTGAATATGCTTTTTTTAATATAAAAATCTCTAGCTACTGCAGTGCTATACAGACTAGACCATTAAGAGCTGTAAGCTTACTCTCACTAGAATGTTAGAATTCATTAAAATTGACCTGAAAAATCTCACATCTGAAACATATTTTGTTCTCTATTTATACTATCTGTTGCTGTTATGTCCAATATAGATTTGCCAATGAGTATTCTACTTTTGAGGGGGACATTTTTTTTCTGAAAGCTGAAAAGCTGAAAAACAGAATAAGCAATAAACAAAAGAAGGCATATTTTACAAGCTGACTTTTATTGCTATTTTCTGCAGTGTTAAAATACAATTGGTTTGGTGTTTTCTTATCAAAGGGTTACATTATGGATTGCTTACCAGAAAATTGCATCTTACATATATTTTCTGAATAGATGAGATTTGCTTTCTTAATATTACTCTTACTGAATCAATTCAGAGTCTCTATTTTATGAAAAGTAAACCATACATTTAGTAGATAGCACACATATATAAGTGAAAAAAACCTAAATGTTCTACCTAGAATGTGTTTTGATTTAAACTATTAAATTGTTCACATCCCTATCTAATTATGAGATTGTACAGAGGTAAACAGAGCAGTCATCTGTTTACATACATGATCTTATGGTACCATGACAAATAAATGTTTTCCATAAATACTTGGAATTCAACAATTCCACTTTGAAATATTTATTGATTTAGATCTTGAAAGAATTTTTGTCATTAACAATTTTGTGTAAAAATGTTAACCGCTCCAAATGAAAGTTCTGTCGTATAGCTTTCATTGATCCACTCACCAATTCATTCTCAAACAATATTGTCCAGGCATAATTTACATGTTCTCCGTGCTTTGGATAGTCTAGGCAAAGAACCCACTATCAGGCAGCGCTGGGAGATAAGGAAGTTGGCCAGTGACAAACACACTGGTCATTCAGATTGCACTGCTACAAAGTGTTATGTCCTAAAAAGCAAAGTGATGAGTCGAGTTTTGCCAGGGTTGATCAGGCCAGGCTTTGTCTTATTTTTAGAAATTTGTCACATTTTTCCCCTTTTGTTTGCCTATCTGAAAAAAAAAATGCCCCTGGTTGTAAAAGGATCAGAATGGAAGCAAAAAGACTTCTGCAGGAGTCCAGGCAAGATAAGATAGATGACCTAGGCTAGTATGGTAGCAGTGGAAGGGAGGAGAAATAAATGCCTTCAGGATATATTTTGGAGACAGAATTGACAGGTTTGAATGTTGCATTAATTTCTAAACTAAGAAATGAAAGGAGTTGAAATGGCCCTTACGCCTTTGCTTTATCAACTGAATGGTAAGGTAAGAGTTTGATTGCTTTTCAATTTAAAATTTGTATAGGTATGTGCAGCAATGTAACAGATTAAGATATATGTTTTGGTCATGTTAGTTTTAAGATAGTCATTAGATACCAGGAGACATCAATTAAGCCATTTGGTGTATGTTTGGAAGATCACAGGGAAATACATTTTTGAAGCATCAGCATTTATGTACTGTTGAAACTATATGAGAAAAAAATCAATTGTCTGGGGAGAGAGAATGTAAATACAGAAGCAGGCCCAGGAAAAAGACCTGGGATATTTGAAAATGTTGGTGTCTGGCAGAGGAAAAGGAACAACTCAAAAAGACTGAGAAGGAGCCAAGGAGAGGAATGTGCTTTAACTGGAGGAAGTAGTTAACAGTGTAGAATGCTGTTGAGAGGTCAACTGAAGCAGACAAACGTTGCTTCTGGATTTGACAACATGGAGGTCGTTAGTGACTTAATCCTGAGAGTGTCAATGAAGTGGTGGGTCAGATGCTTGGATCTAATGGGTGAAGGGTCAATGGAACTTTCCAGTTCAACATGGTAAATAGAACAATTATTTACATTAATTTGCTCCCCAAATTACACTAAAATGACAGCAAAGAAATGTAAAGGGTAAAAGGTCAACATAAACACTCTTTGACTTAAGTAAATATTGTGGTCTGGTTACAGAGGTAGGATAGGAAGATGGGTGATACATGTTTTATCTGACAAGGTAAAGACCCAAAGCATCATACATACAAGGTAGTCTGTAGTTACGTGGATAGGTCCTGTAGTGGGAAGGTGAGGAATTCCAATCCTGCAGCCTGTATTTTTTAAATGGCTTTCGAGGCCAGTTCATCAGTTAGTAAAGGAGTATGGGAATTTGGAGGAAAAATCAGAAGACACGAAATGGTCTGCAATGGACTCACTAGTAAAACAGATTTCTTTGACCATGTCATTTGCTTACTTGAGATTTGTGGTCATTAACTTACAGTGAGAATAGACAAAATGAGCATGAGGAAAGTAACAGCCTGACACAAAGCAGGTTACCACATAAGGTATTTTATGATCTCTATGACCACATATTATTTCATTGTCACATTACACCGCTAATCAGAAATCTCAGGGGCAGATTAGAGTTCAGAACCTCTATCACTGGCTTCAGCCCCTCTCAGATATTCTGAGATTTAATTGCTTCTAAGTATCTTCTAGTTGCCCACTGGTCTTCTTGCCCTACACAAATCTGTAATGTAGCATTCTCTATCCATTCCACAATACCAAATGTTATGTCAACTGAGATGCGTATGTTGTGATAGGAGACATGAAATTAAATGGTATCAAAAAGACATTTTATGCTATTGAAGATATTACTTTTGGCTTCATAACAATTATGAATTTATCAAATGAACAATCTTAATTAAAATAATAATTTGAAGAAAATTCCTACCTCTGTGCATTTTACTCTATATCTCAGTTTTGAATATATGTCTCTAAACCTGTGTTAAGAATGTTTATGTAAGTTTGGAAAATAATAAAATTCTCCAAAAATGAAAGTTATCAGATCATTTAAATGGTCTCTATCCATGGTAAAACAGAAAAGGTTTTCATCTAAAGACTAAGCTGTAAAACTTTGCCTTTTGGATACAACTGGGTTTTTTTTCTTAAATTTGACCTCAAAAGCAAAGGAAGTAAAAGCTAAAATAAATGAATGGGAATATATCAAACTAAAAAGCTTTTGCACAGCAAAAGAAACCATCCACAAAATAAAGAGGCAACCAATGGAATGGGAGAAGATATTTGATAACAATGCCTCTTATAAGGGTCTAATATCCAAAATATATAAAGAACTCATACAACTCAACAACAGAAAAAATAAAAAAACAAACAATTCAATTAAAAAATGGGCAGAGGATCTGAATAGACATTTCTCCAAGAGGACATACAGTTGGCCAATAGACATGAAAAGATGCTCAACATCACTAATCATCAGAGAAATGCAAATCAAAACCACAATGAGATATCGCCTCACACCTGCGAGAATGGCTATCATCAACAAGGCAAATGATAACAAGTGTTGGAGAAGCTGTGGAGAAAAAGGAACCCTCATACACTGTTCGTGGGAATGCAGATTGGTGCAGCCACTATGGAAGGCAGTGTGGAGGTTCCTCAAAAAATTAAGAATATATTTACCATATGAGCCAGCAACCCCTCTTCTGGGTATCTACCCCAAAAATTTGAAAACATTTATCCATAAAGATATATGTGTTCTGATATTCATTGCAGCTTTATTTACAGTAGCCAAGGAATGAAACAACCAAAGTGTCCTTTGATAGATGATTGGATAAAGAGGATGTGGTATATATACACAGTGGAATACTACTCTGCCATAAGAAAAGATGAAATAGTACCATTTGCAACAACATGGATGGATCTTGAGATTATTATGCTAAGTGAAATAAGTCAGACAGAAAAAGTTGAGAACCATATGACCTCTCTCATATGTGGGATATAAAACTAAAAGCAACCAAGGAACAAGACAAACAAACAATGAAATAAAAATTGATAGGGCCGGCCGAGTGGCGCGATGGTTAAGAACTCGCTTGGGATGCCAGAGGGCCCCGTTCGGATCCCACATATGAGGGCCAGTGACACTGCCCTCCACAGCTAAGATGCTGAACGACAGCTCAACCTGGAGCTGGGCTGCCATGAGTCGCCGGCGACGGCGTGGGCTGCAGTCCCTGTGGCAGTGGATTGCCATGGGCTACCGTGTGTGGCCAGCAGCCGCAGTGAGCGGCCGTCCAGAAGCCGGCGACTGATCTGCCTCGCCAGAGAAGAGCGCAATGATGGTGCCAACTTGGGCCAGTGAAGCAACATCCTCCACAACTAGACTGAAGAACAAAACGACAGCAACTTGTCTGTTCCCCTTTCCCCAATTCACCAGCACTGTTCCCATCCCCCCAATTTCCCAATAAAAATCTTTAAAAAAAAATTGATAGACATAGACAATAGTTTAGTGGTTACCAGAGGGTAAAGGAGGAGGGGGATGGTAGATGAGGGTAAATAGGATCAAATATATGGTGATGGAAGGAGAATTGACTCTGGGTGATGAGCACACAATGTGATATGTAGATGATGTATTACAGAATTGTGCACTTGAAACCTATATAACTTTATTAACCATTGTCACCCCAATAAACTTTAATTAAAAAAAAAAACCAAAAACTTTTTGGCCCCTCAGTATTTGCTCTCATGGTTTCTCCTTTTCAAAATCCTCCTCTCTAAGCCCATGTTGCCATTTAACAGGTTCTCTCCCGCTGAGAAGCTCAGGATCTGATGAGCTTTAACATTTTCATAGATCAAAAATATGTATCAAACCAAGTAATATGAGCAAAGGCTTTCAAAAGAGTAAAGGTAGAGGAATCTGTGCCAAACACATGGTAACAAATAAGATACTGATATTGGAAGTGGATGTGTAAGGAAATATTATACTTAAGCAACAAGGTTAGGAGTTACATGAATCAGTGAGGTATTGTATTCCAAAGTATTCCATTGCCCAATTTTGTTTTATTTTCATTTTGAAAATAAACCATGTGGTTATTAAAAGAGACTCCTTGGCTAAATTCACAAATCATAAGGGTAAGTAAAGAAAAGGGGGATAAACCTGGGTAGCTAAGAACTGTTTCAAAGGAATTATAGATCAAAACCCTTGCTCCAGGCAGTACAGGCAGCAGATCAATAATAAAACGCTTTCTTTATGGGTGTGAAAGAGGCAGCAGGGGAGGGAAAATCTATCTCAGCTCTTTTCATACATCTGGGCTTTAAAAACAAGACACCAAAGGGAAGAGGGAACCCAATACGCCCCTTCACTTGATTGTTTTCTTTTTTAAAGGTATGCTCCCTAATTCCGCAAGATGTTTTATGGCACAAAACAACAGTAAGGAAAACAGCTTCCCAAACCATCTGGCTACTTTCCCCCAAGGCTGCAGTAAGAAGTAAAGCTTTTCTCCCAGAGTACCATCCCAGTTTTACAGTACATGTATATGTGTATGCATAGTATATATCTAAATATTCATGAGGGATTCGTGTGTGTAGTAATGATAAACCCAAAGAGATAGCATGAGTTTTACAATGCATTTGGTAGAAGGCTGTCTATCAGCAACAGTGTGATAGAATAAGTATCTTCCAGAGTGAT
Organism: Hipposideros armiger; assembly: GCF_001890085.2. NCBI lineage: Eukaryota > Metazoa > Chordata > Mammalia > Chiroptera > Hipposideridae > Hipposideros > Hipposideros armiger. The sequence continues at coordinate 4,109,539 of NW_017731436.1, forward strand.
AGTTTATAAAAATAATAAAAATAAGAATGTTAAATCACGTATTATGACTTATTATAAACACTTTGGGGACAACAGGGAGATGGACAGATGGACTTCCTGGCTGTATTTAATAAAGCATCATAACAGTCTTCCATGAGAAAAAGAAAACCTTTGGTTTTTATCTAAGTGCACATGGATAGAAAGTAATAGGAGTAAAAGAAAAAACACACTTTGAAGAGTGGATATCCAAGTTGTTTACAAAGTAATAAGTATTAAGGATCCATTGATTTTGATAGTGTAGGAAGAGGTCATTTCCTTGGGCAATGACCCAGGGGGCTCCCATGCAGGATCAAAACTCAAGTGTTTTCCTCCATCATCTCTACCACCAGTAAAGTCCTGCTGATGACCCTTTCTAAGGATTTGGAGATTGAAATGACTAATTGAAATGTTTTCTGAATAAGACACTTAAAAACTGAATCATGATTAATGGCCACTTGTATGTGCTTTATTTGTCCTAAATATATATCAATAACCTGAGAGAGGCCCTTTTGTTAAAAAACCTTTAATAACACGGTCACCATTTTTAAGATCTCTGCTGTTTCAACCTCTATTAGGAATGAGAAGTTGGATTTCTAATTCCATACTAAATAACTGCTGAGATCGTTTCCTTCTATATCATGCTACCTATTTTTGTTCCCTGTTAGAATTGTGTCTCTGTGGTAATCGTATTTTTTTTCTTAATCTAGATGAGGCAAGTTTCAGTTAATTCTTATAGAAGAGCAAGTTCTAAAAGGATGTTAATTAAAATTCTAAGATGATATTGAAAACACGCTAGTTTAGTATTTAAGACATTGCCTTTATTTTTTCCTTCAGCTATAAAGAATTATTACTAAATAGAACAAACTTCACACTTTTGACACAATTCATTATTCTGCTTCTTAAAAGCAGTCCTTCTGTATTCATAATATCTACTCAACAACTTCTCTTTGCCAGAAATTTGCTGGTAATTCACAACCTACACTATGATGCAAGCAAAGCGTCTCACACCGCAAATCCTCCTTCTATCTCTTCTCATCCTGTTACCTATCTCGTACCAAGCACAGTGCTTTTCATTTTGAAATAAAATCAGGTTTTACATAAAAGCCAGAAAAGCCACATACATAGTTCCCTTATACACTTCACCTAAACTTCTCAAATGTTAACATTTTACCACACTTTACCATCTATTCTTTTGATAAATTGATTGGTTGATAGATTAAATGTATAGCTAGAGAAGTTGATATAATTTTTCTAAAATTTTTGTAAGTTACAAATACGGTGTGCCTTTATCTCTAAATACTTCAGTGTCTATATATATATATATTTATATTTCCTAAAAACAGGATATTATTATATATGATCAAATATATTTACTAAAATCAGAAAAGTAACACTGATACAATACTATTACCTAGTCCTTAAAATATCACTAAGTCCTTACCTAGTCCATGAACTTTGCATTCATGTCAAATTTTCAATAGAGTAATTGCTCAGGATGGTGTCAAAGTGGGGTATTTGAAAAAGTAAATTCAAATAATTATAAATATTACATGCTACACATGAAATAGTTTTAAAAGGCAAACAGCAATGAAGTTATGGAATTGAAAAATTAGTACTGTGACTTATCTATAAGGAGAATTCTGAAAATTCCCTAGACATACATGCCTGAGTCCCCTAAATACGCCAAGGCTGTGGAACTAAAAAGTCACAGGCTGAGATTTTTAGCCAAGTGATTGTTGGAGGAAAAATAAAAGCGTATTTCCTTAGAAGAAAATGTTTAGAAATGCAATTTTGCCATGGACTTGAAGAGTTTGACAAAGTTGCAGACCACTAATTTATTTTGATTACCATGATAAGGAGTTAACATCCATTATTCCCCAGCTTTAGTTGCTATCTACCTTAACTCTACATACGAAAAAAAAAGATACTTTGGGACAAAAAACAATGACTAAAAAAGCAAGGATCAGAGCACTCATAATCATATTTAATATTTTCATAAATTACATGGAATAAAGCATAGTTCAACAAACTCTGGAGCCATTGTTCTTTTAAAACAGTTGAGTGCTTACAACATCCCAGACACTACAAAGTACTGAGGTCATACAGGTGGGTAAGTCATGGCCTTGACCTTAAGTAGTCCCCACTGACCGGGAGAGACACACTCAAACCAGTGGTCGGCGTAAGTGAAAAGACAGGAGTGTGCACGTGAGTTACAGGTGCTCGAGCTTCGGGATTTGCAGACCTCACTAAGCGCTTTCCAACAGAGAGATCCCGAACATATGGGCACAGACAGCACCCAGAAACCGAGACACTGTTTAATTGAGCAGTGAGTGGCAAATAACATCAATTTCAAAGTAAACAGATTTATGAAAAGCCGGTCCCAACCCTCCTTCGTTGGTGTGTTTTAGCCTCGGGTGTGATCCAGTTCCTGCCTCTCAGGTCATCACGGACCAATTCCACGAAGGCTGTGTCGTCATCTGTACCAAACGTACTTAAGGCAGCGCTTGTGCCACAAACTTAACGACAAGCACAACAATGTCCACAGAACAATGTCAAGTCCACAGGAGCATCATTAAAAAGATTCAGAACATAGAAAGGCTGTTTTATGATGAATTTCACCAGGACGTAACTGTACTCCGTCAGGCTTCGGGGAGGAGGAAGCTGTCGTCTTTGGAAGAGCTGCTACACCACAGTTAGAGCAAACGGAGTTTACAGACACAACGTGATTCTTCATTTTGAAGGAACGAAGCCTTTGGCTAAGAGATTCATTAAAGAAGTGCTAAAATATTATGTAATTCATTCGGAGATTCACCACGGTCTGCTATATACTCTCTTCCTTTTCGATATATTTAAAACATTTTCAAATGCATTATCTTTTTTGCTGGTTATTATACTCTTTACTGATACCTTAAATTATTTATTCCATACTTATTTCTTAGACAGCAACTGTTTCTCTAAAGATATGTTTAATGATACTAGGCATATTTCTGAAGATTTTGTGCCTCCCATTAAGACTGCAAAAAATCTATTTTCAAATTCTTTTTATCTATCTCAAAAATCACCTACTTCCTGAATAGATTCTATCCCTAATATAGTGACAAACATATTGAAATATGTGTTATCAGTCCCTGTAATCATTACCGACAAAAAGTGAACTCTATTTTATGCACAAGCTAGGAAATGTACTAATGATGGTGTCAGTCGAAAGATCTCTTCACCTCTCATCATCAATCTTATCAACAACTTGATGCTCATCCTCTACTCAGAATCTATAACCACCCTCCAGCACCTCTCTGGTTGAATGTAGGCATCAGAAAAGATCATAGTAATAAGTTTGATCTTTAGTCTAAATGAACAGCAAGGACAGTACGTTTTAAGATGCTTTGAAGCTGATCCTGCTAGTTGAGTATTGAGTGGTTCCTAACCATGGTAGACATTTTTATTCTCCTTGCTCCTGGGAAACAGATTTTTATAATTACTTTAGTGTACTTTGAAAAAATGAGCTATTCACCATGATGTGCATAAATGTATCATCCGGCAGATAATTTTGAAATTATACCTACTAATGGATCCATAATTAAATTTGTAAGAAAATAATGCATTTTTGTGAGCAAAGAAATGAAAAGCAGTTATTCCTGTAAAACACTTGTTTTCAATTGTTAGAGCTTTCAGTGCTACTGAAGAAATGATCACAGGATAATCTGCTTATTTCAGCCACTACTTTTTTAAAAGGTGGTCATACTATCAATTAGCATTTATGTTCTTTCTCAAATGGTTTCTATGGTTTCAGATACTATAGAATCTGTCCAAATAATATAAACAGGCAGGCAGTCTGTGAGCCCAGTGAAGAGAAAAGCAAGGCCCCACATTTTCTGACATAGAAAGAACTCTCACCAAAAGCTTTATCTTGCAAAGCAACATTCTCTCTTTATGCAAAACCACAGGCTTTGTATTTTGGGTTGCTTTCTTTGCAGTCCATAAATATGTCTATAGCCTGTTGCTGTTAAGTAGGATATGAAAATAAATGTCCATTCATTCCGTAAGTCAGCTCACACTTTGCAGGACTACACTATGCCCATCAGATGATTATCAAGACAATAAAACAAATGGCATTCACATTTAATAGGAGGACACAAAGGATAAAAATGTTGATATATCAGCTACCGACATGAACGTTGTCAAGTGGGCTATGGGATATAGCAGTCCAGAGCTTTGAAGAGAGGGTCAGAATGGAAATGTAAACTTGGGAATCAAATGCACCAGTATTTAAAAGCTTTAAGATTTAAAGTAATTAAACCCTGGAGACTGGATATCACTTTAGGAGTTCATGTCATGAGAAAAGATACGAGAACTAAAACTGAGCCCAAAGGCATCCTAACACGCAGAGGCTGGGGAAATGGTGAAGAGGAGTCTGCAAGAAGTAGCTGGTGAGATCAGCAGGAAAACAGACAACTGTGGTTGGTGAAGACAGACAAAAAGGTTTTCAAAGAAGTAGCAGCGACCCATTGTGTCAAAGTAAGGTGAAGACCAAGAATTAACCGTTGAATTTGGGAATTTGAAGGTCATTGTTGGCAAGAGAGATTTCAGTGGAGCAATGGGAGTGAGAATAAAGAGAAGAATGAGATACAGGCAGTAAAGAAAACTCATTTATATTTATAGTCTTGCTGATAAAGAGAGCAAAGAAATGGAGTCCCAGCAAGAGGGAGATGTTGGGTCAAGTAAGGGTGTTTTTGTGTTTGTTTCTTTATTTTTAGATGAGATAAATTTCCCATGTTTACACACCACTGATAGTGATCCCATTAAGAGAGAAAACCGTGTGATCCAAGACTGAGAGGAAAACCTTCTGTACAGATGTCACTGGAGAAGCCAGGGAGGGTAGGATCTAGTGCACACGTAGAATGTTTACCTTCAGTTCGGAGCAAGCACAGTTCATCCAGAATAATGAAAAGAAAGACAATGCATGAGCTCAAATGGGTAGTTAGTTGGGTGTTGTGGGTTGAGTTGTGTGCTCCAAAAAGATGTGTTAAAGGTCTAAGCCCCCAGAACCTGTGACTGTGACCATAGTTGGAAATAGTGTCTTGGTGGGTGTAATCAATTTAAAATAAACACATATGGGATTGCAGAGGGCCCTAATTTCTTGTCTAGTGGCTTTATAAGAAGAGAGAACTTGGAACACAAAGCCAGACATACAGGGAAACCACCGTGTGACAACAGAGGCAGCAACTGGAGATAGAAATGCCAAGGATGCCAGCAACACCAAAAACAAGGAAAACACCAGAAAGGACCCTTCCCGAGGGCCTTCAGAGACCACGTTGTCCTGCAGACACCTTGATTTCAGTCTTCTAGTCTACAGAATAACAAGAGGAGAAAAGCCTGCTTTTTTTTTTTTTTTTGCTTTTTGCTTTTTTTTAAGCCACCAAGTTTGTAGTACTTCTATATGGCAGCCCTAGGAAACAAACCCTTGGTATATGCAGTGGTAGATTTTCATGGTGATAGTTCTTCTCTGGTTGCTTACTTTGCATGTCACAAATCATGGCAGACTATTCTTATAAACATTCTTCAAGGCTTCTGCAATTTGTTTTTAAAAAGGTTCTCCAATATGTCAAAGTTTAATTTAGCTCATTAATAAGGGAACCAATAGGAAAGACAAAAGATCTGTGTAAAAGAATGTCTCAAGGACATAGTCAAATGGGAAAGGAAGGAATGCCTGAATGAGACACTAAATTATATGTAAAACTGGCTACATTTTTATAGAGCAATAAAACTATAACACCTCTAGAGTTTTCTCTTCCAGGATATAGAATCATAACAATGTATCCATTTCTATGCCTTAATCTCTACCCCTAACGATAGCCAATCACCAACACCTCTATCCATTGCATATTGTTATTCAAATATTCTGTGCAGTAAGCTTCATTTCCTAACATCCTCTGAGCAGGGATGTTTAAGGAATAGGAAAGCTGCTTTTGTTCAAACAGGCTAATTTAAAAATGCTCTTAGAATAACATCAAAGTTTCCAGGAATCAGTCTTGAGTCTTTTTTCAATTTGGATAATTTGGGATAATTTTTCTTAATTGTGATGCCACCAAGATTTATACCTAGACTGCATGACATCAGAGTACACATTATTAACCACTTCCAACACTGTGATGTGAATCATAAAAACAAACATTTAACCAATTACAAATTAGTTCACTTTAATATGATAATGAGGTAGAACATATCAGTTAAACAAAATTATTTTCTAAAGACTAGTTTTCTATCTCCAGAAAAATTTTTTTATTTTAATATGAGATTTCCACCTTTAATGGAAGATTCACACTTTGGCTTTCCCTCTGCTATTCACTACCACAAGTCTTGAGTTTGCATAAACTGCCCTTCCAGTTTCCTCTTCCCAACCAGCTTATAGACAATTAACTTGAAAACATCCTCAGAAAGGACCATGTAGTGACTACTTTGTACAATAGACCAATTAATATTCTGGCCACTGTCTCCAGTGTCTTTTTATATTGTAACATTTTAAGATAGCCTACCTATCTCTCGTGCTTCTAATTAATCCCTCATAGTTTTCTTGATGAGAATGATCCTCCAACCTGATAATTTAAATAGGTTAATTATTATATTATTTAAGCAATACATATTTACAATAGAGTTGAATTACTTAACACACTAATATTTCATCAGTATATTTAGTAACATCCATATGATAAGCATTTTAGATCTAGAAGTAGAAATGGCCATTTTCTGATCTAAAACTAAGCATCTGTTGATGTTCAATCATATTTTTTATCTTGGATAACTACTAACTGCTATTCAGCAGGGACTATTTCTTTACTTTTTCTAAGTAATCTATTGAAACATCCATCATATTGACTTGAGAAAAACAGTAATTTAAAAATGACCAAATAAATAAAACAATGTCACAATTTTTTTAACTCTGTGTTGTCTTAATATCTTGCTTTTTGACTTACAGTGACATCAGTAAACGGTTTGGTAATTTGATTATTTTAAATTCACTTATTTTTTCCAACTCAGCAAAAGTGTATTTTTTTTTTTTAATGAGCTTCATTGATTTTAATGCCTGGACAAGCTTTATGTTCTGTGTTTTGGCTGGCTGGCTGCCTGCTGATTTCAAGAGAGTATGGCTCATTTTAAGTGGTCCAGTTAATCCGTTTGTGCATACAATAATATCGTTGATCTTCAGGGTACATAATGACCTTATGACTTATCATTAGGTTGTTTATATGCTTTATATGGACATTAATCAGTCATGTAAAATATTTACTATTCAGATTCAAGAGCAGCAAGGCAGTCCATAATTAAAACTGTTAGGGAGGGTAATTCATAATGCAATTTCAACTATAAACCAAAGCTCACGGTCTCACCATCTCCCTCAGACCCTGAGTGACTTTTATTATGATAGTTATTTGGAGCCATAACTATTTAGATGGCAAAAAACAAAAAAAGGTTTTGTTAGTTTACCATGTTTTCACCTAGAGTTGAAAGGAGTTAAAGAGTGTCACCCATAGATATTGCAAATTATTAGATACAGTTAAACTGTGGATATTAGGCACTTTTATATTTCAATTAACAAAATACATATGCAGGCATATTTTGTTTTATTACACTTGATTTTATTGTGCATTTTTTTACAAATTGAAAGATGTGGCAACCCTGGGCCGAGCACGTCTATAGGTGCCATTTTTCCAATAACATTTCCTCACTTCATGCCTCTGTATCACATTTTGGTAATTCTCACAATATTTCAAACTATGCTATTACACGCTTAATGGACTATTGTGCAGTGTAAACATAACTCTTCCATGCACTAGGAAACCAAAATATTTGTGACTCTTTATGGCAATATATGCTTGATTGCAGTGGTTTGGAAGTGAACCCTCAAAATCTCTGAGATAGGCCTGTCTAGGGGTGTGACACATCTATACAGATCAATCAACAAAAGTTATTTAATATTTAAGCAACTAGGTTATTTCTTTGAATAATAAATTTTGGATACTTGACCTTTTTTTTTTTTCCAGCATGGGCAGTCACATTTATGGAGTTCAGCACTCAACCAGTGTCTTTTATAGAAAGAAATCCTACATGGAATATCCTTAAATCTAGAATATTTTAGGCTGCATAGAACTAATTCACCTCTTTGGAACAATAGCCACACAAAATAATTACAGCATTGTGGAGAGGTAAAAATCAGAAGCGGAGAGGAAGGAAAGAAATGAGAGCTAATATTTATGGGCCTCCTACTACATGTATTTGAAATTAAGATTTTTAGATGTGGATTATCACCATGGTACCATTTTGAAAGCTTCTTAACTAATATTAAGAAATATATTTTTAATATACTCTCCAGTCATCTTTAGCCTAGATTGAGTACCAAATGCTGCTTTTAAAATGATTTAAAACAAAGTCCTTATTTTTTCACATTAAATCCTCAATCTTGCTCTACCTGACATAATAATTTTTAAAATTAAAAAAAAAAAAAACTTTTTCTGGAATGAATATGAGAACATTTTCAATTTCAACACTTCTCACATTTCTAGTAAAACATGGATTTTTAGATTGCATTAATATTGGACACTAATATTTTATTCTAATAAATTATAAACTAACTTGTTTTTCTGCCTTTGACAAAAATTACATGACTGTCATGTTACCTCAGGCTATGAAGGATAAGAGTTTGTGAATTTCTGCTAATGGAGTTTGAGAAGCACATATAAATCACCTTTAATGTGTTAACTAATGTTCTGAGGAATTTTTTTTAATTATTACTTCCATATTCAGATTGCAAATTGGAGCCAGACCTCAAAATCTTCTTTGTCTTGTCACTAATTGCATTAGCAACATATAACAATGAAATTAAAATTAAATAAAACAAAATAGCTACAGTCAAACAAAGAGAAAATCCGGGGCTTACAAATGACATCGAAGTTTCAGAGCATCTGTGACTTGCTTTGGTGCGATTCTACACTCTTTCTAATTCTGTATTTTCCAGGATCATGATGGGTGACTAGGAGAGTAAACAAAAGTGTCTCTCAACTCACCTCCAGCTAGGACATAGGTAAAAGGCAAAAAGCTTTCATGAAGTTTGAAGACTTAACAACTAAAAATGCAGGATTTCTTGTCTTTTGAAACATTTTTTTAAATTTCAGATAAACAACAAAGTGTTTTTGTTTTGTTTTGTTTTTAGCATAAGCATACCTATGCAATATTTGAGATATACTTGGGCTAAAAATTATTCGTTTTTTATATGAAATTAAAATTTTACTAGAAGGCCCATTGGGGGCCAGGGCCACCTGCTCTGCTGGCTAGACAATGCTGATAAAAGAAATCCAAGATCTAAGTAAAATGGAAACACATATCATCTTCACAGATTGGAAAACTCAGTACAGTAATGATGTCAATTCTCCCCAAATTGATGTAAAAGTTGAATGTAATTCCTGTCAAAATCCCAGCAAACACTTTTGTAGATCTAGGCAAAATTCTAAAATTCATATAGAAAGGCAATGGAAGTAGAACATCTAAAGCAATTTGGGATAAAGCAGGAACCTTTTATTTTTAATAAATATGTTTTCAGTATCTATTGTGTGTCTGTCATTATTCTAAGTCCCGGGTACATAGCCTTAAACAATATATAGAAAAATATATGGAGCTTATACTCTATTGGGAGAGGTCACCGATAAAATACAGACAGACATGCAAAACACAGCATTCACTCAGGGAGTAATAAGTTCTATAGAGAAAAAGAAAGCAGATGAGGGTGATGGGTGGTGGTTCTCCACCATCAGGAAAGGAACGCCTTTGAAAGAGTAATTAGAACCAAGACCCTAATGATCATGATGGAGCCAGCTGCATAGACGTCTGGGAGAAACTGGCTCAGGCAGGGGCAGCTTCTGGGTAAGAGATCTGAGGCTGGAGGACGGTGGGTGTAGGAGCATGGAAAGGAGACCATTTTCGCTGGAGTGTAGTAACAAAGAGAGGTGTGTCTTCTAGGTGACTGTGAGAACTTTGGATTTTACTCTGAGTGAGACAGGAAGTCATTTGAGGATTTTGTCATGAGCAGTATAACCGAATTTTAATATAAAAAGGAGAGATATGGTGAAATTAGAATGTAAGGCAACAGAGGCAAACACAGGAAAATTCAAAATTCTCTTCTTACAGAATAAACCCCATCATAAAGAGATTATCAGTCTTAGCCTTTCTAACTATACCTTTTCCTACTTCAGCTCCTAAGACGGATACTACTTTTCTCTTTGTTAATAAGAACCCCAAACTCATTATTGAGAGGATCAATGAGCCCAACTTATAAGAATGATTGTTTTTTAAGTATTTCATGGCAACCAATGAAATACAACTGGAATATGTGTTAAATTAAATGAATTTCAATTAGAATATAATGGGTTAAAGTTTGCAAATTACTGAAAATTGATGAAAGGGTCCAGAAAAGGATATTTTAGCATAGATGAGTAAAATTTGCAAAATAAGATTTAATGTCAGCATGTTACTGAACTTGATGTGTAAATTATGGAACTCTGACTTGTTATTTATAATTATAACACATTTATTAATTTTATGACTTTAAGTCACTCGTGGAAATATCTGACAGGAAGCATGATGGTTTGAGATGGCCTATGTAATGTCTACCATGACCCCAGGCTGTCAGAGACGCTCATGAAATTTCTTCACAGAAACAGTTTAAGGGAGCTGGTACTGAAAATATAAGCATTTTATCTAAACTGCAGACTTTATTCTGACCCTGCTCTGGCAATTCTGTATTTTCGGCTTGTCAAAAACCAAAACTACAAATAATGATGTAAAACACTGGTAGTGTTGAAAATCATGGGCTATTTCAATTTGTTAGTCCTACTTATGGTTTCTGATACCATATTTTCCTATGTATAAAACACACCTTAATTTGGGGCCCGAAATTTGAATAAAAATGTATTACATAAAGTATTGAACTCAAGTTTTATTCATCATAAAATTCATACAACCCTTCATCACTGTCAAAAAACTACAACCACTGTATAAGACGCACCCAGTTTTTAGACCCCAAAATTTTCGAAAAAGGGTGCGTCTTATACATGGGGAAATACGGTATTTTTTTTATTTTCCGGTCAAGCTTTCACTAGAGGACACCTTCATAAACAATAGCTAACTAAAATTGGGTTACAAGGGATGCAATTATATCATCTCTATAAGCTACTATTTTAAATATGGTGATATGTTTCGCTTTATTTTTCTGTCAGCTTTTCATCAACATATGAATATGTTTCTGATTTGTTAACAGGGTTGTAAAAATGACTCACAGACTAAATAATTCCAGTCTACCTGGGAGGCCCAGTCCTTTAGGATACCATCACAAATCTTAGATTGATTTTCAAATTTCCATTCTGTTACATTATTTCTCTTTTCTCAAGAATCTTTCCTATGAACATCATCCTTATAGTCCATACGTTACTATTTTCAAATCATTATTCAAATTAAGAAAAGAGTCCTAAAGTACAGATACTAAATCCTTTAGGATTAGGTTGTTTTAGCCTTTTACTTAGGAGGTGCCATTTCAATTTCCCTCTTTGCAATATACCACAATTTTTATTGTCTGTTATGTTTTTCTCATAACTCACTACCTTCCAGAACAGCAGTTCTCAACCTTCCTAATGCCGTGACCCCTTAATACAGTTCCTCATGTTGTGGTGACCCCCAACCATAAAATTATTTTCGTTGCTACTCTATAACTGTAATTTTGCTACTGTTATGAATCGTAATGTAAATATCTTTTTGTTTTCCGATGGCCTTAGGTGACCCCTGTGAAAGGGTCGTTTGACCCCCAAAAGGGTCGCGACCCACAGGTTGAGAACCGCTGTTCCAGAAGTTTTAACAACTAAATAACTTCAGATACTTGTCAATGTCTTCCTTGTCTTAGTATCAAACTTTAAGGATAAGTATGTATGGAGTTTAATCTATGTTCTGATAAAGGAATAAGATATCAAGATATTTAAATCAGGAGGCTATTTTTTGAAACAAGGAAAAATAAAATATAATGAAAGCTAATTTTGGTAACCTTTAGTTTGCCCCAATCCAAAGCTCTTTCTTGACTTATGAAAATAAAAATTATTCTCCATAATTTATATACTCACAAAGCTACTTAACCTATAAATAAAACTACTAAATGTAGTTTAAACCTATAAATAAAACTACTAGATATAGCTTAAACCTATATATAAAACTAAATATGTACTAAATATATACATAAAACTATCTGCAATATGAAAGAATAAGATGATTCAAACAAAAATTGAGATTGTGCTATTTTAATTTGGTTATTAAAGCTCATTACTTTCACATTCCTATTTGGATTTCCAAGAATAATGAGCTTGAAGTGATTTTAAAAACCTTAATCTTTTCAAAGCCTTGTGATTAGAAATTCCACCCCCCCCCCCACAAAACACAGGCTAAAAATAATTGAGAATGCTTTAATCTCTTTATCAATGGTATAGCAAAGGAAACATAGTTTTATTGACTACAACCTTCTGAAAATTGGCAAATTGTTAAATAGTTATACAAAGTTTTCATTTTAAGGGAAAAGAGCTGAGAAATAAATTTGAATATCTGGATTCATTATCAAATAGCAATTGTGTTCTTTTAATCTTGATAAACATAATTGCAGTGCTGTCATCAATTACCTTTTCTAGAAAATTTGCAGAAGATGTATTGTGTAACAACAACAATATTTCCTATTCTTAATTAAATAATTTGCTTTATTTTTTGGTGATTATTTGTAGGAATACAGTGAGACTTGAAAGTTTTAAGTGTCATATTTTCAGGTCTTTGGTGACAAATGTGAATAAATTAATATACAATAAATTTACAAATAATAAATAGATATTAGAATCTTTTTCAAAGGTAATCCAAAATTATCTCTAATATGTAGTGTTTCTTGAGATTTTCAATGATTATATTTCTCAAATAATAAATCATCTCACTAAATCTATTGATTCAATTTTGGTACCACAAATTTGTTTTTGCGTTTTCTCTTATTTTATCTCATGAATAAAACATATAATAGTAATACATTTTTGAAGTTTTGTCATTTATTTTGTTCTTTAACAAACTTTCTGAGAATGTCCAATATAATATGACCACTAAGAAATACATTTACTTTTAGGTGTTAGCATCTTAAGACAGTTAAAGGAATCAATATTCCTGATGACATGTCCACTACTGCTATCGCCTGATTTTCATTGTCATAGAAACCATGTGATTGCAGAATTGTAGGTAACGCCAGAGAACAGAGAACCCCACTCTATGCATGCCCTGAGCACAGCCCACCAGCATCAGTGATGGGTGGTCTCTGAGCTCCTGCGATGTGTCTCCAATGGTAGAGCATCATTCTATGTCAGAAGCAGAAACAATTTTGATACTGCTTATAACTATGAATACATAGAGTTTCACATAATTTAAAACAGAAATACTCTACTGTGTTTGTTGCCTTACTAATAAGTAAATGTGTGAAAAATCTTAAAAATAAATCATGGAATTCTGCCTAACTTGTTTAGTGCTTCCCATCAAAATATTTTTCACCCATAATGCAGCAATGATCCCTTATTCTTTCTATTGTAACCAAAGAAGCAGCATATTATAAGAATGTGTGTTTTTCTTAAAAACTTGTGTATTTATCCTAATACGCAATCTCAAAATCCTCCATTTTATCACTTTCCAAGGGAAAAGATAGCATCAGGGGAAAATAAGGATAATAATTTTTATATTTTTGGGGTGATTCTAAAAACTGAATTTCCTCCCACTGCACCCCAGATATGCACATTTCTAATCCTTTGTAAATTGTCCCTGCGTTTCTGTCGGAGGACCTTTCCTTCCTGTCACTCCCCTAATGTTCATGAGCAGTGATTCACTTAAATAGATAACAGCTAGTTATTTATTTCCGTCTATCACAGGCACACAAACACTAGTTTTTGCCATCAAGAACAAGAGAAAAAGGAGAATGAAATGCATTCTTGAGCTCAACTGTGAAGTGTCCTGTCTCATATACAGAAAGAACAGAGAAAATATCCGATGTTTAAGCATCCCATAAAAGCAAATGCAGTTACAACGTACCCCTCCCTGACAATCCCCCAGTTTAGCAATTTGTGCAGAGCTGGCTGCGATTACCACTCCGAGCGGCCGGCCCACACTAACTGCAGTGTTTTGGCGCCGTCTGCTGTTGGTGCCTAGAAACGCAGTTGGCATAATTTACACCACGTTTAGCATGCCACTCGGGACTGAGCGTTCTCATTTTTTGCAAGGGATGTCCTATTGTAACTGACAAATACACCACAATGTAAAAAGCATTATCTATTAGTTGTGGTAAGAAAATAAAATCTCAACAATAGCTTTTAAATTCTGCATCATTGTATTTCTATTAGATGTGTCTATTTCTCTGGGAGAAAAGAGTTTGAACAAAAACAGATAGCATGCTCTCTCTAAAAATATACTAGTGAAATAAACACAGAAAACATCTCCAGTTTATTTGAGAGTCCTCTTACATTTCAGATTTTTAAAGAAAATATTAACCATGAGCAATAAAGAGCTGAAAGTGGCCAGAACTGCCTCACTCATTTTTTTTTAATATTTTTTCATGGAATAACTCCAATTTCACAGATAACAAAAAGACGCTCAGACGATAAGCTTTGAAAAGAACATACTAAAGCAAAAAACAAAACAAACAAAAAAACAAAAAAAAAACCAAGGGCCGGCCGAGTGGTGCGATGGTTAAGAGCTGGCTTGGGACGCCAGAGAGCCCCGGTTCGAATCCCACATATGAGGGCCAGTGATACTGTCCTCCACAGCTAAGATGGTGAACGGCAGCTCGACCTGGAACTGGGCTGCCATGAGTCGCTGGTGAGGGCATAGGCTGCAGCCCCTGCTGCAGTGGGTTGCCATGGGCTACCG
>NW_017731436.1:4126640-4133472 GCF_001890085.2 Hipposideros armiger
TTCAAATGTGAAATATGCACTCATATGAAGTTAGACAATTAAGTTTGTGAACTCATCCTAGAGAAAGTGCTACATACCTCATTGCTGAATATCACTACAGTCACCATCAAAGTACTGCCCTTGGGAAGCTATGCACTGACACCAGTGCCTAGTCTGCCCTTCAGAGTAATTTTGGAACTCTTTTTCTGGAACAGCCATCAGATCTTTCATCATATTACCATTGATGTCCTGAATGTCATCAAAATGTCTTCCTTTCAATATTTTTTTTTTATCTTTAGGTAAAAAAAGAAGTCACTGGCGGCCAGATCAGGTGAGTAGGGAGGGTGTTCCTATACAGTTATAGTTATTTGTTTACTGGCTAAAAACTCCCTCACAGACAGTGCCATGTGAGCTGGTGCATTGTCGTGATGCAAGAGCCATGAATTGTTGGCAAGAAGTTCAGGTCGTCTAACTTTATCACACAGCGTTTTCAGCACTTCCAAATAGTGAACTTGGTTAACTGTTTGAGCAGTTGGTACAAATTCACAATAAATGATCCCTCTGATATCAAAAAAGGTTAGCTACATCGTTGCAACAAGTTCACGAACTTAATTGTCAGACTGTGTGTATGTGTGCGTGTGTGTGTGTGTGTGTGTGTGTGTGTGTGTGTGTGTGTGCACGCACTGGGGCTTTCCAAAAATTTATACAAGTGGACACTTGGGTCAACATGCTCAAGCAGTAGTTCATCGTAATCAGAAGTGTCTGGATGCTGATGGTAATCACTTTGAGCACCTCTTGTATTTGCACAACTCAAACGTGACTTGTATTCATCTTTTGTTACTGGTATATATTGAATATTATTAGGTTGTGGGAAAAGTCATGACGTATTTTGTCTATGTTTTTCAAAGATCATTTATATAAAGAACAAAGATCAATCAATGATATATTTCCCATTTTTTTATAACCTTTTGCCATCTTTCAATGAGCTTCATAATTCCTCATTCATAGAAGGACCTGTATTTATTTGCAAAAAACTGAACAAGGTGCTGATTTACAGCCTCAGCTGAATTGAACTTTACACCATGCAAGGAATTTTGAAGAGAGCGAGACAAGTGGAAGTCTGATGGCACAAGGTCAGGCAAGTATGGTGGGTGTGGTAACACATACCATCCAAGCTCCAATAATTTTTGATGTGGATCAAAATTGTGTGTGTTCTTGCATTGTGGTGATGGAACACAACTCCTTTACAATTAACAAGCTCATTTGAGATGAATCATCACATCGGGACCAAGACCGTTTGCACACCACATTGTTGTAAACAATCCACTTCTCATCACCAGTTATCAGTCACTTCAAAAAAGGATCGTTTTCCTCACATTTAATGAGCATATTGCTGATGTTTATACGTGTCATCAAATGAATTTTTTTGAGTTTATGAGGAACCCAAATATCAAGCTTGCTTACGTATCCCAGCTTCTTCAGGTGGTTGTGAACACTTGAATGATGGATGTCCAATGTTTCTGCAATGTCTCATGTCATGTAACATGGGTTTGACTCGATCAATGCCTTTATTTTGTTGTCATCAACCTCGGTGGGCCTTCCTGACCGAGGAGCATTGTTGAGATCAAAATCACCAGCACGGAATTTCGTGAACCACCATTGGCACTGATGTTCTTGTAGAGCATTGTCACCGTAAATTTGATGCAACTTTTCACAAGCTTGATGTGCATTCTCCCCTTTATGGAAGTAAAACAGTAAAATATGGCAAAAATGCACAGTTTGGTCTTCCATCTTCAACTTGTAAATCTCGAAAACTCAACCAAATCACTCAGTTTTTTTTTAGAATGAATCTAGAACTGTCAGCTGTCAAATGGCATAGCAAAAACATAGATGCGAATGACTCTAGCACTTCCAAAAATGAAATAGTGTCATCTGTTGTAAACATGCGTCATTACTTTTATGACAACCCAATATTTTGAACTTCCCTGTAACCAAAATCTAACTGAAAATTAATTAAAAACTAAGAGGTACAAATATTTATTCATGAATTTTAAGAGTCTTTTTGAAAGTCACTTTATTTCTGACTGAGCAATTAATATCATGTAGACCAGTGCTTTTCAAACTTTAATATGCCTAAGAATTACTGAAGGAATTTGTTAAAATGTAGATTTCAGTTCAGCATATCTGGGTGATTCAGTAAATGCTGCTATTCCATGGACCTTGAGTAAGCAAGGATGGAGAAATGGATTCAGAAAGATAAACAAAATCAAGGTAACTGAAAACGAAAGACAGATAATGAAAAGGCTTGTGATCTGATATGAGAGCTTGTAATTCTGTCTTGAAAGCTTTAGGAATCTGATCTATCATGATTAGATTTGTATTTTAGAAAAATCACTCTGGAAGTTGTTTGGAGTATGTATGTGAGGGAAATTGGACACAGCCAGATGAACTAAATAGGAGACAAGAAATAATCACATCATCTGGGCAGAGCCAGATTGGAATCGCTGGCCCAGGGGCCACACAGAGCAAATCTATAAAAGGCACTAAATTTGACAGAAATACATTGAATTATGTTGTCAGGAAAGCCAGACTTCCACCTGTGACCTTCTATAACTGATGAAATGTAAAGTGATCCTGCTGAAACAAAATAGATTATACCTTTGAGCATGAGTAACACAGCATTCTTTGTTGCTCTTAACCTACGAGTATATCATAAATGCTGAAAGCTGTTGGAGCACAGACATGCACGGTGTGAGGAGCAAGTGCAGGTGTTGTATTTGACCATGAGACCAGCTAACTAGAAGCCTCCTGAAGTCTGAAGTTTTGTGTTACTACCAGTTTCCTTCTAAACTGAAATAATGCATGGGGTAATAGTGTAACATGGAAATGAGCAATATATCCTATCATCTAAAGATAAGTGTTTACATATATCTCCCAAGACATGGTCTGGCTCATAAAATTGATGCCTAACCACTGAGCTATAAACCAGAAGCTGAAGTAGAAAATATGGAATGTCAACTGTAATTAAATATAGTTTGGTGCTAAAATAATGTATACACATTTTATGAAAGGAAAACTGCATTAAAATTGTAATAGTTTTAGTGAGAGACACTGCCATGTGAACACACTCAGCTTAATTTACCTTGGATGCATTATTTTGATTACTGGAAACAAATGTATAACAAGCAAGTGTTTACTTTTGTATTATAATAGGTGTCTCCTCCTTGTGGATAAACGGGCTTTAGAGTCTCCTAGAAAAAGCAACAGTGGGAACCTCAACCGTTTTGAGGGACAGCATTGTCATAACCCTTTGAGGGCTGAGATGGTGTGAACCAAAGTCTGTGAGCAGGACCATCGAGAGACCAAGGCTCACCGCTCCAGTGACACTGTCATTTTTGTTTACCCAACATCAAGACCCACATATTGGCATACTGTTTACCTCCTCCCCCTGTGCACGGTGTTGTGAAAGGCTGTTTCCCCCTGTCCCAATAAACTCTGGCTTATAACCAAAGATAACCAAGCTGGTGCTTTTTCCTGGACTTTAAACTTTGTGTAAGTGACCTGAGGGCAGAGGTCACGTCATTTGAGTTCACTCATTACAATAGCGAAACCCTGGTGGTAATGGCACTACAGCCAGATGGTGTCTGCCCAGAAGGCTCTGCCCCCTGCTCTTCCCAAGCTTGCTTGCCCAGCCTCTGGCCAGTTTCCTCCCAATAAATTATCCAAAAATGGGTTTGAGGTTTGCAATGAAAAAATTGATCATGAACTCACCATGAAGAAAGTGGTCATCGGGTCTAAAGATGGCAACCAAACTGAGATTCGGTCTACAGGGTTGTAAATAAGAGGTTATTTCTAGCCTCGAGTGTGGATGAGCCTGTTAACTGTCAGCAACCCTGACAAGAAGGAACTGCTTTTCAAGGACAAAGCATGGGAGCTTTGGGATTCATGCTGGGGTAGCTTGAGGAGGTACTTTTATAAATTTGTTACCAATTTATCATATATCAGGAAGCTTAATATAAAAGCAAGCTGTATAATAAAAAGACCTGTTATCTCTGGTCATGGCAGAACAGGTTTCAAGATACATTTTCTTTTAAGTATATTTAGTCAGTTCACAGTCCTGTGTAAAACATATATATATATATATATATATATATATATGTGTGTGTGTGTGTGTGTGTGTGTGTGTGTATAGATATATATAAAATATGTGTATATAAGCATATATACATATAAATATATATACATATATAGGCAATATTTTTGTTACATTAATAAATACAAGACTTATACAGTTCCCCAATCAAAAATAAATAAGTAAAACTGCTTAGAAATACCTAGAAGTCTATTTAGAGTACTCTGTTAAAGGGGGCCTGCTCCTTTTATAGATGTAGCAAAATACATATAAATCTCTAAAGCTTTTGTTTGTCCATAAAATACCTCAAAACAGTAGCAAGACATCTGCCAAGAAACTGAGCTTCACTAAAACACCATATTTTACCCTTGTAGAAAGGGGTTTGATGAGTGTATTTCCCAAATCTTTCTTGGTCAAAGAAATCCGCCAGAATCTGCATTCATGCCTGCAGTGACAGAGCTGCAACCTTCAGGTCTCTGTTCAAGCTGATTGTAACTCTGGGCCAGTCTCTTTCTAACCCTCAGAAAATAAAGCAAGACTGTCAACTGGACATGGCATTGGGCAGCATGCAGCCACATGTCACCTACAGCAGCATCATGTGGCACAGTAACAACAACAGTACAGCAAAACCAGATAGCTGTCCACGGTTCTAGAAATTTTTTTGCTTGGGAACCTGATTCATCCCTCAAAGTAAATCCCTATTGTGTGTGTGTATATATATATATATATATATATATATATATATATATATATATATATNACCAGTGAAGCAACGTCCTCCACAACTAGACTGAAGAACAAAATGACAGCAACTTGTCTGTTCCCCTTCCCCCAATTCCCCAGCGCAGTTCCCATCCCCCAACTCCCCAATAAAAATCTTTAAAAAAACAAAAAACAAACAAACACAGCAACAACAAAAAAATTGAAATTAGTTTGACTCATCTTTTCGCAAAATTATTAAGTGCCTGAATGAACATTTTTATACTATGAAAAGAAAGATAAGGAGACATGACCAGAATAATTTAACACCAGAACTAAATAGGCAGAGCTTACATAAAAGAGTAAAGTAAACATCTCATGGTACAGTGAGGGCCCATTTAACAAATAAGTGTTTCCAGCATGCTAAGGAGAGACTTATTAAACCCTCCAATGAAAGTCATTTATCTACCCTTTTCATGTACTGTTAGGACCATACCCATGTAAAAAATAAAGCCCTACACAGGAAGAAAGATACACATTACACGCAATTCGATTTCTCCTGAAAGATAGTTTCACACATTTAAAGCCCTCCATCATGTACAATTTATCCATGCCAACATGATGGCAGAAAGACAATAATTAAAGGGCGCAGCATTATCTAGAATCCAGTTGTTAAATTTGAGAAACAAAAAAATTTTAATATCCTTAGGCATTATATCTTGTTCCCCAAGTACAATACTTTATCTTCACCATGTAAAATAAGCATAATAATTATAATAGATCCACTATCATGCTAGGGAAGATCACTTCTGAGCTTTCTCTAATGAACAGTTTAAATTTAAATTGAACTTTTTTAAATTCAAAGGTTAGAAAAGAAAGCTTCTTGAATTGGAACCTAAAAATGTCACATTTGTTTAGCTCTTAATCAAGTAAAACTCAAAGAAATAATTACCGAGTTCTTATTCAAAATAATGTAAGACATAGTTACTTTTAAGATGCAATCATTTTCTTAAAGTAATTAAGCCTTAAATTAGGCTCCAATTTAAGATGACATCTGGATCTATGGTAATACTTGTATGTAATCATGACAGAAAGAAGGTGGCTATTGGATCCATGTGCAGGAGACTCTCCCGTGCTCTGGGTCTCTGCCTACCTCTGAAATACAATATCCTTTTTCTTCCTGGTCCCTGGCACTCGGCTGGCATCCACTCCCGGAAGTCAATGCCGAGGAATCTACTCATCAGCTCCTTCTGCAAGGTCAGAGCCTAGTGGCCCCTTCCTGATTGAGACAGACCACCATGATTTGGACCATAGCTTCTGTTTGGCTCCTGTGTAGGCCGCAGCACACCTTTGTCTCTGCTTCTTTCTGTAGAAGCCCTGTAATCCGTCAGCGGGTTCCAACCTCAGCGTCTCTTCCTACTCCACTGGAAATTTCTAAATCCCATCCAGGCCACATGGGAACTTAGAAAGAATGGACATGGGGGAATACTATCTCCACTCTTTTCTTCACCCGAACACGCTATCACAACTCCTCAACTACTGGGGTTGCCTGTTGCACACTGTGAAGTGAGGTCTCCCCACAGTCCCTCATGTGAAAATACGTAAGTACAGACCCTTAGTACTAGCTGTATGGATCTCCTCCACCCTTCCATTTTTCTCGTGAAAGATTTCTATATCCTCTCACCGAATGATAATAACTTTCCTTCATTGTAATTTCCTTCTACCCTTCCCCACACACACACTCTTCATAAGGGCTAAAAGTAGTATATAAGGAGGAGATCAGATCACCAAGAAAAGAAAAATATCCAGTTATTTCTGAAGTTGTATCTATTCAAGTATTACCTTGAAACACCTATTTATGTGTTAGATGGTGTTCTATACATTGAGGGAGCAATAAGGAAGACTAAGCTATTCATTTTCATTATCTGGTTTATTTTATATGTTTACTGTTATATATACATGTGTGGGTGTGTGTATATATATATATATATATATATATATATATATATATATATATATGAA
>NW_017731436.1:4138055-4245863 GCF_001890085.2 Hipposideros armiger
TATATATATATATATATAGAGAGAGAGAGAGAGAGAGAGAGAGAGAGAGAGAGAGAGATGTATACCACATCTTCTTTATCCAATCATCTATCATGGGACACTTTGGTTGATTCCATGTCTTGGCCTGTAAATAAAGCTGCAATGAACATTTGAGCACATATATCATTATAGATAAATGTTTTCAGATTTTTTGGGTAGATATGCAGGAGAGGTATTCCTGGGTCTTATGGTAATTCTATTCTTAATTTTTTGAGAAACCTCCACACTGCCTTCCATAGCAGCGGCACCAATCTGTATCCCCACCAGCAGTGTGTGAGGGTTCTTTTTTCTCCACAGCCTCTCCAAAACTTGTTATTATTTGTCTTGATGATAGCCATTCTCGCAGGTGTGAGGTGATATCTCATTGTAGTTTTGATTTGCATTTCTCTGATAATTAGTGATGTTGAGCATCTTTTCATATGTCTGTTGGACATCGGTCTGCCCTCTTTGGAGAAATGATTATTCAGATCCTCTGCCCATTTTTTTAATTGGATTGTTTAGTTTTTCTGTTTTTGAGTTACATGAGTTCCTTATATATTTTGAATATTAGCCCTTATTGGAGGCATTGTTTCCAAAAATCTTCTCCCATTTTGTTGGTTGCCTCTTTATTTTGTGGATGGTTTCTTTGGCTGCACAGAAGCTTTTTAGTTGGATATAGTCCCATTCATTTATTTTAGCTTTTACTTCCCTTGCCTTTGAAGTCAAATTCATAGAATCCTCTTTGAACCCAATGTCCAAAGTTCAATACCTACTTTTTCTTCTATGCAGTTTATTGTTTCAGGTCTTATGTTTAGGCTTTGATCCAATTTTGAGTTAATTTTGGTACATGGTGACAGGTAACAGTCTAATTTCATTTTCTTTGCACGTGGCTTTCCAATTCTCCCAGCACCATTTATTGAAGATGGTTTATTTTCTCCTTTGTATGTTTTTGGCTCCTTTGTAGAAAATTATATGACTATACCAGTAGATGCAGAAAAAGCATTTTACAAGATACAACATCCATTTATGATTAAAACACTTAATAAATTGGGTATGACAAACCTTCAGCTAATATCATAATTAATGGTGAAAAAAATGAATGCTCTACATTCAGGAACAAGACAGGGTTGTCCCCTATCACCTCTGCTATTTAACATAGTATCAGAAGTCTTTGCCAGAGCAATCAGGCAAGAGAAGGAACTAAAAGGCATCCAAATTGGGAATGAAGAAGTTAAATTGTCATTTTTTGCAGATGACATGATGCTTTATATAGAAAACCCTAAAATCTCTGCTATAAAGCTATTAGAAACAGTAAACAAATACAGTGAAGTTGCCGGCTACAAAATCAATGTACAAAAATCCATCGCATTCCTATATACTAACAATGAAATCGCAGGAAAAAAATTAAAAAAAAAAAAAAGAACAATTCCTTTTGCAATTGCTACAAAAAGAATAAATAAAATACCTAGGAATAAACTTAACCAAGAATGTGAAGGACCTATACACTGAAAACTACAGGACATTTTTAAAACAAATTGAAGAAGACACAAAGAAATAGAAAGACATTCCATGTTCATGGATTGGAAAAATCAACATACTTAAAATGCCTCTTTATTTTGTGGATGGTTTCTTTGGCTGCGCAGAAGCTTTTTAGTTGGATTTAGTCCCATTCATTTATTTTAGCTTTTACTTCCCTTTTCTTTGAAGTCAAATTCATAAAATATTACCCAAAGCAATATACAAATTTAATGCAATCCCCATCAAAATCCCATAGGCATTTTTTAAAGAAATAGAACAAAAAAAATCTTCAGATTTGTATGAAACCACAAAGCCAAAGCAATCCTAAGAAAAATTAATGCTGGAGGTATCATGTTCTCTGACAACAGTTTTGTACTACAGAGCAACACTAATCAAAACAGCATGGTATTGGCAAAAAAACAGACACACAGACCAATGGAACAGAATTGAAAACCCAGAAATAAACATACATAAATCCCTATTGTTCTTAAATCAAGGAGGGTGGGGTGGGAAAAGGCTCTGATTGGATACTGGCATTCCTGTACTATGAAGACTAAATTTTTCCCAAACTTGAAAAAAAAAGGAATTCATACCTATTAGAATTATCTCGGTTCTTCCTCTGTCCAAAGAAATACTTGAGTAAAGCTATGTTTTTTTTTATTATCTTAATATTTTCATTTTTTATATTTGTGTTATTGAATTTAAAACAAATCTGTAGGGCCGGCCGAGTGGCACGATGGTTAAGAACTGGCTTGGGACGCCAGAGGGCCCCGGTTCGGATCCCACATATGAGGGCCAGTGACACTGCCCTCTACAGCTAAGATGCTGAACAACAGCTCAACCTGGAGCTGGGCTGCCTTTGGTCACCGGCGAAGGTATAGGCTGCAGTCCCCTGCTGCAGTGGGTTGCCATAAGCTACCATGTGTAGCCAGTAGCCAGTGTGAGCAGCCAGCAGCCACCGTGAGCGGCCGTCCAGAAGCCGGCGACTGATCTGCCTCACCCGGGATGATCACAATGATGGTGCCAGCTTGGGCCAGTGAAGCAACATCCTCCACAACTAGACTGAAGAACAAAAAGACAGCAACTTGTCTGTTCCCCTTCCCCCGATTCACCAATAAAATCTTAAAAAAGAAAAAATCTGTAATGTAGGGATTAATTTGATTTAGTTCATGGTACTTTTTGTTTGAAACATAGATAATAATAACCTAGAAATCTAGAAAAAAAAACAATTGGTAAGGGAGTTCTATAAGAATAAAGGCCAGGTGTATGTGCCTAATCAGTTACAATTTGCTATTTATAAAATCATTAAAACACATGTTATAAATATGGCTAGATAAAGCCAACACTTTACATTATCTGGGAAACTATTATTTTTTACTTGCACTTTTGATAATATCTTTATTCCATAAAATTGTATTACTAAAATCAACACTAAATGAATAAAAGTCAGATGTTCACATATTTTTCTGCTACAAATTTGGCTTTGGAAACCCCAAAATCAGATGAAATCACATCCATTTGGGGTATTTTCCTTTCAATTGATGACCATATATTAAAGGTACTGAAAATTACTTTTATATAAGTCCTAAAAATTTATTTTCTAAATAAGCGAGGGAATGTAAACAAAAATGTCACAGGAAGCCTTTACACATTGGGAAATTGGCTCAATGCCTTAGATGCACTGGGCACATGGCATTCTCTCAGCAAAGCTTGAAAAAGTAGATTTTAATAGACATTTGATAGATAAAATATTTGTATTAATTATATAAGTATTTATCATTTGAAACAGTAATGTTATAGATATGGATTTTTTAAAATGTGACTTAAATTTTTTTATCTTTTTAAAAATAATGTATTTATTCATTAAATGGATTTGAAACCATATATACAAATAACTGTGCTTTCAACACTGGCATTCAGTACATTTATATTCATATCAATATCTCCCCTACTGCTTAGTAATTTTGATTTTTCTCAAGTTTAGTTTAAGTGCTTCTTCTGCTAATATCTTTTAGTAAAAAACAATAGCAGACATTCAAGAGCTAAGAAAATATATATGATGAGCATATCCTCACCAAAAAGTTTGAAGATAAATAAGATTAATTTGGCTATATATTAATCTAAACTTCTTTAGCCACCTGGAGTTTACTTTTATGGGAAAAGTCTAAAACAAGCTAATACGTGTTATTTTTATAATAGACTTTTTCCCCCTTTTTTTCCTACTCAAATGCCTTTATGCTTGATTAGACATTCTCAAACTTTCTTGGTTCAGGGCATCCTTAAGTAATTTATTAGTTATTAACCACCCTTAAATTATTTAATAACCACAATTACATAGTAACGGAATGTGTGTGCCTGTTGATTCCCAGCACACCTCCTCAAACCTGGGAGTCACATTGGACACCTCCAGCCTCATTTCTTATCCCACATTGATTTTCACATGGTATGTGCTTTTCATCAAAGCATCCACCAGAAAATCCAGTTTCACATAGATATGACATCATAAAAAGGAATGTGGTACAACCTAAAATTGAGATTATGAACTACCCTTAGCTAGTAATTTACACAGCATCCGAAAGATGGCCAGTATTCCTGTGTTTTCCTCAAAAATTTAACATACTCCATTGGGCCCCTGTGAGCTTATGGAGTTGCCCCAGGGCACCTCGGCAAGAAGTTTGGGAACTATGGGTTTAAAGGATTTTTTTCTTTAATCTTGAAATTGTATAATACTAAGATACTAAACAAAAGTGTTGGTATCTTGCCATTAAATGTTTTTGCTTATAAGGAGCCATTTTTTATATCAGTAAATGTTATACTTTAGATGTATCCTATAATTATTTTAAAATTTCTTCCTAGCTTTCAGACAGCTGCCTTCTCACTGTCTTCACACAGCCTTTCCTCAGTGCATACCCACTCCTGGTATCTCCTCCTCTTCTTATAAGGACGCCAGTCCGACTGGGTCAGGGCCCCACCCTCATGACCTCACTTAACCTTGATTACATCCTTAAAGGCCCTGTCTCCAAATTGACTCACATTGGGAGTTAGGGCTCAACATAAAAATTTTTAGAAGACAAATTCAATCCATAACAAGGTGCATATGTAAACTCTGTGAATATATTAGTTTAAACAGAAATATTTTCCACCTCACTCACTGTTCTCCTTCTAAATTTAGGCCTCTTAGCTCCGTGTGCATCTGTTGTTTCATCATCTTATCATATTTCTTGTTTCATGTAGTTTATGTTTTTCTGAATTTAGCTGATAGTGGGGAAAAGCACCTGTTAAACTTCACTACTCAATATTTTCCTAAAGAATGCCCTTTCTCTGCTATCATCTTTTTCTTTTGTTCTGGAGTCTCTCTCTATTAGGCACTTTTGGTGGGTTGTACTGCTGCACTTTTTCCAGTCTAATCACTTAGCTTCCAGTAAATGGAAAACTACTAAGTATAAGTTTGTTTATAAAAACATAAAAGTTCCAGGAATTATCTGTGGTTCGCCTTGCTGTGCATCTGGTTGCTCTCAGAGTCCTCCTCTCAGCCCCTTCGGCGGGACGTCTGGTGAATGTGCACTGATTCTAAGGAGTCAGCACTCCACAGTCTTGTCTTGAGTGTGAAGCTGCAGGACTAAGAAAGGATCTAGCAGTTTCCACTATTTCATCTTCTGATTGTGATCGTGAGAGTTTGTTCCTGAAGTCAGAAACAGTCTGGCTTTCTTTTCTTTCCAAAAAGAAAAAAGAAAGAATGCACATCCTCCATAAATGTGCCTGGTCTATCCCTTCTTATCCACTGATTTCATTTCTGATGTAAAGAAATGTGTTCTCACCACCCCTGTCAACACCTACATTGTATCTGTGGACACCGAGGTTTTAGATTCTATTCATCACACAGGTATTAAGGAAGGAATGTGGTTATTCATACCTGTAGCTGCATGTCTATAGCTTGGACTCTCACTGGCTTTGTAGGAGAAAAGGTGTTTCTGGCTCTGCAGTTTAGGGAAACAATGGGCATAGACGGTGAGATAATCAGGGAATCTGCACATGTCTTCAAATGATCAGGCTTCAAGATTGATCAAATACATGCACTGCCCTCTGACGATAGAGAGGGGTATTCAATGGGCTCTGTGTCAGGATAAAAATGATCGACTGATAAGTGGTCCCCAGCCTTCTTTTTCAATGCCCTCAAAAAAGAATTCTCTGCCTTGGCCCGTTTTGATTTTTTTTTTCAAACGCCTCTGTTCAGTGGAGGATGCTTTCTCATTAGACCACGTATTTTGGCTTCTGTGAGTGAGAATTGGAGAAAGGCAAGAGGGTCTGAGGAAACCATGAGACGCACAAGGTGACGACTGCAGAAAGACGTTGGAGGGCACATGGTAGCATCGGAACAGCTTTGGTGTGAGTAAGGTAAATGGGCAAGGAAACGAAGTGGGTTTTAAGCACTGTTGGGGACTGAGTGTTCTTTTTGTGCATTATTTTGGAATGACTCTTGCTTTCCAGAACTTTCTACTTTCAATAGAGAAGTTGAGTCACCCAGGTCAGTGTTTTCAAGTGCTACATTTGGTGGTGGTAAAAGAAGTAAAACTGGAGTTTTGAAGCCGAGATGTTGCACCCAGTTGGATTTTACATTTAAATCATCACCGTCAATCCAAGCCATGGGCATTTTAACTAAGTCCCCCTAGATTCTGAAGAGAGGAATAGAGGGAAAGTCAGGACCCAGGCTGAGTAAGGGTGGTTTTTGGACCACCACCAGAAAGTAAAAGGACCTTGTGAAGCCCACATGGAGACCGGAATTTCAATTTGGGGGGAAAAGCATGGTTTGGTGCTGGACATTCCAGGCAGAAACCAGATATGTGCAATATTATGCCAATTGACTAAATTGAGAAAATGTTTCAAACCTCCTAGTGAACACTGAACAAGAACTGGAATCGCAAGTGGACACCAAATTTCTAACCTCTGTTTGCCAGACCTACTGAGACTGGTGCAAAAATTCAGCCTGGCCTCGTGCAACATAACCTTGTGACTTGACTGGGGTCTTACCACCTGGAGCCCCTAAGACAAGCTACTTGCAACCAGAAAATTGAAACAGCCTTAGGAAATCACTGGCAGAAAGAAGGACTTTGACACCAAGTTAAATCCTATCCCAAAGACCATAAATAGATGAAAAATCTCCCAATCAGATAAAAGTTTCTTTCTGGATTGAAAGCCGTAACGGTGGCTGTTTCTGTGAAGGTCTCTCCTAGAAAAGGCAGACTGTGACAGGAAAAACTGCAGTGGAGATTGTAAACTCAAAAGCAAATGCCTGTGGTCCAGGGAACCATATTCTGGCTTGGTGTTCCCCCGGGAACCACTCTAGGCTGTCTGCTAACACCTTGTCTTAGGGGCAGGTTTGATTACACATATCAAAAAAGTTTTCTTTAAGGCATATAATATTGGCTTTCCCAAGATACAGTTTTATTTCCCTCTCATGTCAGGGAGTCTAAAATGAGGCGATGCAGGACAGGTGTTGAGGAATGGTCACCTCAGGCTTCTGCTTGTTCAGTCCGGAGGAGGCAGGGGAAGAGTGGCAGTGCCATCTGCATGGCACGCCCTTTGACTTGCCTCTCATTTGCCTGAAAGGTACTTAAAGGGCTACATCCAGCTGCATGGAAAGGCAAAACAAAAGAATACATATCATTTGCTGGTTCATTTCCACTCCATTACTGGAATTATGTGAGTCAAGAAGGTAAGAAAGAATATTAGAGATAAAAATTACCAGCAGTTTCTGCCTCAGGAACTAGTCAAAATACTATTGCAGGCTCACAAGAATATTAACTGTGAAATAAATGAAGATAGAATTCTAGTCTTTTTTCATGTGCTGAGGAGGAAAGTAAGGGTGTTCTAATGAGTAAATAAAAGGAGAATCAGCTCGGAGTCCCTTCTAGTCTCAGCCTCCTCAGCTAACCAAGGCTGACACATGGTATGCATCTTTCCATGTTCGAATGCATAAACTTACATGAATGTTTCAATTTTAACTAATAATTTAGTTTCTTTAATGATATAAGACAATTCAGCTTTCTAGTTTTCTCCTCATTCAGTTTTGGTAGTAATTTTTCCAGAAATATGTCCACTTACCCTAAATTTTCAAATTTCATCCATAAAGTTATTATGATATTCTATATTATCTTTTAATATGCATTTCACCTAAACTATGGCCCCTTATCATTCTTTTAAAAAAACAAAACACACAATTGTTTCTTTTTTCCTTATTATCTTTATTAATCTTGCCAAATCTTTATCAAACATATTTTTCTTCAAAAGATTCATTTGCCCTTTTTGATTCTCTCAATTATAACCTTATCATGATTATGTCTTTTGCATTTCTTCTGTCCATAAGACTTTCTAAAATAAATATTTAAGACTATAATTTCCAGGTCAGTAGTATTTTAGCTGCATTCATCAATTGTGAGACGTAAAATTTATGTTATCATTTAGTTCAAAGTGTTTTCTAAATTCTGAAATTTTCTGCTATAACTGGTTTTATTTTTTTAACTTCCAAAAGCATGGCAGTTAAAAGTAATTTTTTGTTAATGATTTACAACTGACTGTCCCTCTAGAAATGTCTCTGTCCTGCGCAGTGGCCTGATGCGACCAGCTGTCCTCTTGCGATGTGCCCCCGGGCTCAAGGCTCTGGTAACCCATTCCACATCATGTCGGTGTCGGGGGTCCTCTCATCTCAGCAGTCTGCTGTTTTTGACGAGTCTCTCAAAGGTCGTTACTTTCCATGGCACTCAGGTGCCCTTTTGGCTTAAGCAGCCTGCTTTACCAGAGTGAGGAGAGAAGTCAGCAATAGGGGAACCTGCCCCCCAACCATTTTGCATGGTATGCATTACGAGCTCTAAACATATTCATGCTGTGAGTGAAAAGGCTTAAAATGTGATAATATTAGAACTGTGATATTATGAGAATTATGTAATTACTAAACAAAGCAAAACTCATCTTACAATGACTGAAAAAGCCATGAGACCTCCCATCCCAGATTTTATCCGTGGTCTAGAAAAAAACCTCATAAATCAGGTTTGAAAAGGAAAAAAATAAAATAAAGCTGTTATCTATTTAGACCGTAGAAAACCCAGGAACACACATATATATAAAAAACAAGACATAGAATGAGACTTCTCTTGTTCTTAGAATTTTGGTTAAAACCTCAAAGCAGAGGACAATAGATAAGGACACCGCATTCTACAGAGAAGAGCAGAGAATCTGCCAGACCTGTCTCCAGGGATTGTCCAGAGGTAGCAACTGGTTGTCATCCTGTCCAACTCCTATCGGCAGAAGTCTGAGGTTTATTTCGAAGCATGAACCTATGGTGATAGTAGGTTGTTGGCCTCGGCATGAGTTCCAAAACTGTGAAACTCCAAGAGCTCCACTTACAGAGATGGAAGTTGTCTGCAACAAGAGAAGATTGGCACCTTGCTCCCGGCTTTGATACTTGCTGAGTTGCTGAAATGTTTCGTCCCATGCCAGAGCTCCACACTGAACTTGGTAAAGTTCTTCAGAGAGCTCAGTTTGCGTGCCCTGGACCTGGAAAGCTGATGTTAACCAGTAAAGAAGGAGAAACTCCGAGGCATCAGAGCAATGGGAAAGGAGCAGTGAAAAGCAGGAGAGAGTGGAAGAACAAACCAACACCGCCCCCCCACTCCCCCCCCCATCCCCGCCCTTCTCCAGCACTGGCCCGCTCATGATCAGCAGGACCTGAGCTGGAAAGGGGAAGCTTACACTGGATGTGAGACTAAACTTTTAAATTGAAACTAAAGGAATCCTTAATACTGGAAAGTGGATGGATTTCCCTGAGATATTAACGATGAGGAAGGAAAATGTGATAGAACATGTTTTTTGAAAGCAAAAAGAGAAACGCATTTCCTGTTTGTATTATATCTCTTTGAGTTTAATCCATTCAGTAAACTATAAAGCAAATATAAATTTACATAGATGATAGGTAGATAGATATATAATTTAAAATAAAGTATGAATAATCATGTTAGTAAGTATTTAGTCCTATTTTAGTTTGAGCTCTGAGCAACAGCGGTTCAAGTCCAGCCCGAGCTAAGCAGCCGCTGAACTGCCAACAGGTAGCAGGATGGCTCAGCTAAAAAAAAAAAAAAAAATTATTTAGTCCTATTTTAATACATTTTAATTTACATGTCTCTGGTTTTCCTATTTTGATCTATTAATATGAAATTTATTAATTGATTTCTTGACATTTCACTATCTTGTCAGTTTTATACTAAGTGTATTCATGCTATAAGTATCCTTTCAATATCGTGATACATTATGTTTGCAAATATTTAGGGTTTTTACACTATTATTTATAATTAAACTGGACTATAGTTTTCCTTGTGCTTTTGTTAGATTTTGGTACCACTGTTGTTGTTTTCTTTTAATTTTATAGAAAGATTTTGAAATATTCATCTTTTTATGTGCAGAATAATTCTTAACAATCATAATCATTGGTTTTCTCCTTTTGTAATCAGTTTCTTTATACTTTCTGTATTTTCTGTAGCAAATTTGGTCATTTGTACTACAGAAATGCAGTGCCAAATCAACAAATCCACATAGTTTAACATAGTTCATACTAGTTAATAAATCCAACAGTCAAGTTTAAAAGATGAAGATTTGAACATCACAGTTACCAATGTTCCGAAGTTTACAACATAAAGCCTACAACACCTAGATTATGACAGCGCTAATGGATGAAAAGACGCTCGCCCACTTTCTGTATCGTGTTATCTGTATATCCACACACTCATGAAAACTGGTAAAGGGTGGTGTCTGCCTCTTGGCTGAAAGCAGGGAACGTCAGACAAATGGTTCCACCAGGGGATTTTTTATGAACTTGCAAGAATATCCCATGTCAGAGTGACTTGAGAAGGCACCAACCCCTAACTACAATTCTGCAAATGCTCGAAGTCTGTACCATTTGGCCCCCAAACCCCAGTTTTCCCAATGCAAAGAGTAGAGCACATAAGAGCTGAAGGTGAGGAGATGAAAATAGACTTGGAATAAGGAGACAGAAAACCTCCATTGCACATCGTCTTGATGTGGGCAGTCCCTCACCTCTGTCTGGCAACTTATGGCCACTTCCCCCAGAGCCAGGCTCTGGCGACCACTAGACATCTCATATCGTCACATCTCCTCTCCAAGCAGCAGTGCTCAGTTACAGCCCTTTCAGGAGAATCTCATGCTATCTCCCTTTCACAAGGTCCACATCGGGTCCCCAGGCACCCATATCTTTGCACAGAAGTCCAAATGTCTCCGAACTCAGACCTCTTTACCTCACTATCAAGCAGGGGCAGCTCCAGTCACAGCATTTCCTTTTTATTTTTCTCCTAATAAGAGTCAGTCCCAAGTTCTTAAGCGGCCTCATCTCCAGAGAGAATGAATATCTAAAGTAATCTAGAAAGCAAAAACGATTTCCAAAATAACAACATTCTGGCAATTTGGAACATGTCCTTGGAACTATAGAAGAAAATAAGAAAAAATAAGAAGGAAAATCTGAAAAAAGAATCATAAGGGAAGACCAACTGTAGCACATATTGAAATAACAAAATGCCTGATCTTGTCGATCAATGGTGTCAAGAGAAGGTCTGGGACAATGGCGACAAGCATCGTGGCGTGTGAGCAGGAATCCACAGGAAGAGGGCGCACGTGCTCACAGTCTGCCCCAAGCCCATGGAGACTCGCACTGGGGCTGGGCACAGGTAGGCTTTGTCATGGAATGTGTCCCAGCACCTGCCACCCTGATGCTGTCCATTGTTATGGGGTTAATGTAGTGGCCATCTGCCCAGAGGAGCTGGGTAACAGTGCCGGAGGCACCTGAACCTTGTGGAAGGTGGAAACCACGTTGACCCTTCTCACCAGGAGGAAGAGAAACCAAGGGTCCTAACCAGGAGTTAGGAGGCAACGTGGAGAGGGCTACTGGGGACCACAGGGGGAACCCACTCTCAACAAACAAGCAGAGAAAAGTCATAGGAAGATCCAAATGGGTGTGGGAATTCAGTAAACAATAAAGATAGAATTTCAAGTAATACAAGAAAGATATATTACTAAAAAATACAGTATTGGGTCAATGAGATAAACAATTCCGAATGTGTCAAAGATTTAAATATTTTTAAATGATATATATATATATACACACATAGATATGTGTATTATATTTTTAAATACAAATGGAAGCATACTGTGTACACTGCTCTACATTCTGCTTGTTTTCACTTTATTTTACACACACATATATACATATACATACATATATACACATACATATACAAATATAGAAAATACCTCTCCGGAAAAATAAGTGACAACAGTGGCTACTTCTGGGGATGAGCAATGATTGTTTGTGAAAGAGGGAGACAGATATTTTGTTCCTTTTAAATTCTTGTCCCATTTACTTATATTGTCCATTATAAAAGAAAAAGAAAATTCTTAAAAAACTAAAAATGCTTTTCAAGCTGAGTGAACTTTAAGTAAATATATGTTATGAAGTGAATTGTTGCCCCCAAAATTAATATGCTGAAGTTCTAAACCCCCCCCCCCAGCAAGTCAGAATGTGACTATATTTGGCAATAGGGTCTTTAAAGAGATAACTAAGTTATAATTAGGTCATTAGCTTGGGCCCTAATCCAATATGACTGATGTGCTTATGAGAAGAGATTAGGATGCAGACACTTGGAGAGGAAAACCATGTGAAGACACAGGAAGAAGGAGGCAATCTACAAGTCTCAGAGACCCCAGAAGAGCTAACCCAACTGACATCTTGAGCTCAGACTTCTAACCTCTAGAACTCCAGAGAAAATAAATTTTCATTGTTTAAGCCACTCAGTCTGTGGTGCTTATGGCAGCCCGAGCAAACTAATATATATAGGTATGTATATGTGTATTTACGTATATACATACACGTTTACATGCAGGAATGCAACAGTGAGCTGGGGTTAATTAGATTTTGTGGCTTTTCTCTACAGTAATTATTGGAAATTCACATTTTCTTTATTATAAGATTTATGTTAATCCACTTGGTTGCTAGAGGTCTTTCCCTTTTAAATAAATCTCAGGGTATTGTCATAGTTTTTTCCTCACACAAATGCTGAGTTCTAAAGGTCAATTACCCTTAATTACTTGGACAAAAAGAGATCAAAGAATAGTATGACAGCCTTTTCAGGTCTGAAACAAAATTAACTGCTGATCTCGTATTTCTTATGAAAAAGACTTTCATTAATTACCCTCAGAATTTTTAAATAGAGTGTCAATTAACATTCATTTCCACTTCTTTCACTAACCCCAAACCGCTAATTTCCAAAGCTCAGGTGCACTGGTATCTGAGGC
Organism: Hipposideros armiger; assembly: GCF_001890085.2. NCBI lineage: Eukaryota > Metazoa > Chordata > Mammalia > Chiroptera > Hipposideridae > Hipposideros > Hipposideros armiger. The sequence goes on from NW_017731436.1 coordinate 4,150,944, forward strand.
AGAACCTCCAAATCCCAGGCTTGTTAATCAGAAATAGTGGAGCGTTCCAACACGGAGTATTGGGGGGTGGGGGGGAGATCTGGTGTGATTTATTAAATACACAAATCTTAGTTATTTAGAAACCACTTTAGGTCTGTTTTTGTCACTCCTGGCTCATCTTCACAACTTGAAATAAGCAACACATGGTGTCAGTTTTATAACACGGCGTGAAATGAATGGAGCAGGAATACAGCACGGTTAATCAGTGAGCTCAGATTGGCGGTGTTAGATTTTTGGATTGCTTAACAGGAAAATAATCTCCAAGGAAAACAAGGCAGAAGCCACACAGTCCCTGATACTCGCCCATCCCTGTGGACACCGCCCCTTACCAGGCTCGCTGCCAAACACCGGATTCCTTCCTTCACCTTCCTCACACCGAATCTGCAAAATATTTAACTTTCTCCAAGACGTGTCAGACATGATAATGTAAGGGATGTCCATTTTAAAAGAAGAAATGCTGCTTCTGTTGCAGCTCGGACCTCCACTCTCCCATCCAGCAGCAACGGGAAGACGTGATTGTTGGGTAGTGTTTAGACTTCTGTGACGCCAAAGTTGACACTGAACTTAAACGATTAGGTAAGCATAATCCTTGCTCTCTTCAAGTTTACACTCTAAAACCATCCTGCTCCATTTGTAAAGAACAACAGAATAAGAACATATCAGAAGAACAATAACATGAATACCACTGGCATTTTTTAGTGACATGAAGGGGCTGGAATCATGATCAGATGGAGGTCTAGAGAGGGACTACGGGTGTGGATAAGCACAGGCGGGGTGGACATGCTCAGTGCCTGGGTTTCCAGCAGATTTTGCAATGAGCATGAGATTTCCAAAGCTCTTGACATGATGAGCGAGAGCCATGTTTCTCTAGTGCACACGATTTCCCAGATGCTCTAGCACCTCACTGTATCCCACACTGTACCCAAGAGCATGGTTTAGGCTACATGCTAAGCCTGTATCTATCCTTGTCCTGAAGGTTGTGGTCTATACAGGTAACACAGACAAGGGCAAATTTTAGAAACTGAAAAGCCAAGCGTAATCATCAGGAAGCACTGGTTATATATGAGTAGGCAGGTCTTGATTTAAATCAATGGTTACCTCATCTCTTTTATATTGTAACACCTACTATCCCGCCATCTTACCTGTTACCTAAATAGCTATCAAAAGTCAGGTATGTGCATAGTACTAACCTACATCCCTTTCCAAATGCATTTAGAGGTGTTTTGTTTTGTTTTGTTTGCTTGTTTGTTTTGTGTGTTTTGGTTTTTTTCAGACCTTAAATATCTTTTAAACCCAAAAGGATGCTTCTGCCTATCTTACCCTCAATGGGTGAAAAGTGGCAACATAACTAGAAATATTATGAAAGAAGAATGAATGAAACACTAGTGTAGTCTGCCTAGAGTTGCCCTGCTGTCCAATACAGTAGCCACTAGCTGCATGTGACTATTTTAATGTAAATTAACTAGAATTACATAAAATTGACAATTCAGTTCCTCAGTCCTACCAGCCACATTTCAAGTGTTTAACAGCAGCCAATGGCTAGCAGCTCTCACATTGGGCAGCACGTTAAGGAAACATCTCCATCGCTGCAGAAAGTTATACCAGATGCTGCTGATCTAGACTCATTCTAAGGTTTCTGTTCAAAGTGTAACTGGATGGTTGGTTGTTTCCTCTAGGACATCTTGAGTTTCCACTAAAAGACAGAGTGCTTCTAGTTTTTTATCTAGCATTATATATGCACAAGAAGAGCTTCAAATAACTTGCCATCATTAATTTCTATAACTACCCCATACTTTGTAAAAGCTATTCTAAAAGAAACACAGTTGATTTTTTTTTGGCAGAAAAACGGGATGGAAGAGAGAGGCTAAAACTTCACTAGTAGTGTCAGAGGTGATAGGAGAGGAGGTAAGGTACTGGGCAGGTCATCCTCCTGCTATACAAGCACAGAGGAGCATGAGAAACCACAATGGAGTAGAAGTTTCTTTTGATAGAATTCTATGTGACACAGCCCAAGATAAAACTACATGCCTACAGAATTAGCAAAACTCTAGCTACATGCACACTGTGATTATTTCCTCCCATTCTTTTAGAGAGGCACTCTTTTAAGAGTGCCAGGCAATACATTCATTTCCACTACATGTAGTAAAAGTCATAACAGAAGGAAAAGAAGATTAAGAAACAAAACGTCCATTTGACCAGCAGAGGAAAATGAATTAACATTACTGCTTCACTAATTTTTTTTCATCCAGAGAAAACTTAAAAATCCCAGTTTTAAGCAATCGCTTTAAATAACTTTGCCACCATCATTAGGGTACCTTCAGAGAGAAAAGAATAAGCCATAACATCCTTTGTAAAGACATCAGTTTTACCAATTATCTTTGTTTTTATGTTATTTTGCATCACCATAATTTTTCTTTCCACTCTAACTTCAGCACTTTGGCTTTTCTTTAACCTCGTAATTAAAGTCCTTCAGCGAAGCCAAATTATAAGTAAAGCAGCTGTTCAGAGCTGAGATAGAGACAGGAAATTGTGAAGTGGTTTCCTTAGCAATGGGAATGATTTGAATGCTTTCAGAAGCTAATGTCTTGCTTCTCCTCTCTCTTCTCCCTGCCTCCCTCACCATTCCTCACAACCTCATTCACAAATCCATTTTTTCCTCTAGTTTTATACACATTTTTGCTATTTACCTTAGGACATGTTTTAAATTTGTTTATTCCTTTTTTTTTCATATGTACCATCTTTAAATCATGAATGTTGTATTTACAATTGTTTAACACTGCTACTTACCAAGTGTAATGAGCTAAATAGTGGCCCTAAAGGTATCAGGTCCTAATCCCTGGAATCTGTAAATCATGGTGCACATTTGGAACAAGGGACTTTGCAGATGTGATTAAATTGAGAATGTGATGGGAAAGCTCTTCTGGGTTATCTGGGTGGGACCTAAGTACTATCACATGTGTTCTTATAAAAGAGGCAACAGGAGACTCACACTCACACACACACACACACACACACACACACACACACACACACACACAGGCTCTGTGAAAATGAAAACAGATGGGAGAGATGCAGTCACAGGCTCAGGGATGCTAATAGCCACCAGAAGCTTGAGGAGACAAGAAAGGACCCTCCCCTAGAGCCTCTGGAGGAAGCACAGCTCTGCTGACACCTTGATGTAAGACTTCTGGCTTCAAAAGCCATGAAAGAACACATTTCTGCTAAGCACCAAGTCCATGGTAATGTGTTATAACAGCCACAGGAAACTAACACACCAAGAACAATTAAAAAGTAAAGAATTCTTACTTTACAAACAGGCATGCAATATACATTTCTTCACATGCTAGAAGTCCAAAGGTAAGCACATGAGCACTCCATAATGAACTGGAATCTCTTTTTGGTTAGTAGCTATAGACATTGTCAGAAAGGTGTACTGCTAATTCTTGAAACTAGAAATCATCTCACATCTACTCCAAAAAAAACCAATGATAGGCGCAAAAATATCAGTACTATATTTACTAGAACTAGTAACTACTTTCAAAGAAGGAATGGAAAAATTTTGACTTTCCTCATTAACTATGTAAAACCCATTCTTTGTCTAACATGGAGTGAAGCCACTTTTTCCCTTCATCTCTGGTTTGCAGATAAGCAATCCTGTCTAGAGCAAGCAAATAAGAAAGGCAGCCCATGTCCCATGCTTGGTGGAGGACAGGAGAATGGTATCCTGGGGCCAGCTGGGTTGGCTGTGACAGAGGGGAGCAGCTGTTCAGCAGAGGTTCTCCCAGCTGCCGACTGATAATATGCAAGGACAACATGCAGGTGAGTTGTCAGGGGTATACTAAGCCTATATAGGCTCTGGGATAGGTGAGCCTGCCTAAAGGGAAAGAAAAGAAAATTCACAACCCTAGGAGTGTTCTCTGTGCAGATTTGGAAATAGAACACTCCGCCACTGATGCCATGACAGAGTTCACTTGAGGAAAATGAAAAACAGAGCTTCCTTCCTTAATGCAATCTTGAAGATCGTTCTGCTCAAGTGAGTGTATTAAAGGGATCCCCTAGTGCTGACTGAGGAGTCGAATGTATTTCCTACCCCATCAGCTTAAGGACTGGGGTAAAGCTGTAGAATTTACATGTACAGAGCAAAAGTCTGGCTTTCCCAGACATCATTCCACTGTACCACTAGACATGGAAATCAAAGAGAGCAATAAAAAAGAGAAAAAGCTAAGAGACTTTTCAATTTATCTGAATGAAGTCTTACCGTACTCCTATAGGAGAGGAGTCCAGCACTTGCCTCTGCAGATATGCAACAGGACAAAAGTGAAATAGTGTTTATGTAGTATTTATTATATGACGAACATAGTGCAAAGTCCTTTATATCTGTTATTTCATGTAATCCCAATCAAAAACCTTATACTATATAATTTTCCCACAGCATATGATACCTGTTTCTACAGAGACAGAGATTAAACCACTTTACTCAAATCATACAGACGGTAAGTGGAGAATTCAAATTTTGAACCCAGTAGTGCATGACCCCAAAAGCTATGTTTTATCGTTACACTGCACCAAGATCCCTATAAGTAGATGAACCCAGAAGAGTCCATCAGATTGATTTTTCTTCTATTTCTTTGCCATCAATGAGAACAGAGAAACCAGCAATGGCCGTTGTCTTCAAAACTGATAAGGACCCAAGATGGCAAAGAAGATAAACACTGTGCCTACTTCCTCCCATGAATACATTAAAATTACAACTAAATTATAGAACAATCAACCCAGAGAACCATCTACAGTCCAGTTGAACAAACCTTTTATAAATAAGGATATAAAGAAGAAGCCACACAGGGACTGGTAGGAGGGGTGGAGAGGTGAAGTGGGCTGGCCCGAAAACTCCCCGTGGAGAACGAGAATCAGGAGGGGTATCTCGGCCTTAGAGGTTCCCCTGGAGGATGGAGGGCCGCCAGCCCCACACTGGGCTCCCCAGCCCGGAGTACTGGTGCCACGGAGAGGATCCCTGACAACATCTGACTGTGAAAGACAGTGGGGATTCTGAATGTTTGGGTGGGACAAAAGGTTTCGGGAAACCCAGATGTCCTCTTAAACATCCCATGCACAGACTTACTCACTCGCAGGCACTCATCCTGGGCTCCAGTGGAGGGACAATAACTTGGGGGCATCAGTGGCATATGTAATTTTAGTTAATTTACATTAAAATAGTCACATGCAGCTAGTGGCTACTGTATTGGACAGCAGGGCAACTCTAGGCAGACTACACTAGTGTTTCATTCATTCTTCTTTCATAATATTTCTAGTTATGTTGCCACTTTTCACCCATTGAGGGTAAGATAGGCAGAAGCATCCTTTTGGGTTTAAAAGATATTTAAGGTCTGAAAAAAACCAAAACACACAAAACAAACAAGCAAACAAAACAAAACAAAACACCTCTAAATGCATTTGGAAAGGGATGTAGGTTAGTACTATGCACATACCTGACTTTTGATAGCTATTTAGGTAACAGGTAAGATGGCGGGATAGTAGGTGTTACAATATAAAAGAGATGAGGTAACCATTGATTTAAATCAAGACCTGCCTACTCATATATAACCAGTGCTTCCTGATGATTACGCTTGGCTTTTCAGTTTCTAAAATTTGCCCTTGTCTGTGTTACCTGTATAGACCACAACCTTCAGGACAAGGATAGATACAGGCTTAGCATGTAGCCTAAACCATGCTCTTGGGTACAGTGTGGGATACAGTGAGGTGCTAGAGCATCTGGGAAATCGTGTGCACTAGAGAAACATGGCTCTCGCTCATCATGTCAAGAGCTTTGGAAATCTCACGCTCATTGCAAAATCTGCTGGAAACCCAGGCACTGAGCCTGTCCGCCCCGCCTGTGCTTATCCACACCCGTAGTCCCTCTCTAGACCTCCATCTGATCATGATTCCAGCCCCTTCATGTCACTAAAAACTGCCAGTGATATTCATGTTATTGTTCTTCTGATATCATGTTCTTATTCTGTTGTTCTTTACAAATGGAGCAGGATGGTTTTAGAGTGTAAACTTGAAGAGAGCAAGGATTATGCTTACCTAATCGTTTAAGTTCAGTGTCAACTTTGGCGTCACAGAAGTCTAAACACTACCCAACAATCACGTCTTCCCGTTGCTGCTGGATGGGAGAGTGGAGGTCCGAGCTGCAACAGAAGCAGCATTTCTTCTTTTAAAATGGACATCCCTTACATTATCATGTCTGACACGTCTTGGAGAAAGTTAAATATTTTGCAGATTCGGTGTGAGGAAGGTGAAGGAAGGAATCCGGTGTTTGGCAGCGAGCCTGGTAAGGGGCGGTGTCCACAGGGACGGGCGAGTATCAGGGACTGTGTGGCTTCTGCCTTGTTTTCCTTGGAGATTATTTTCCTGTTAAGCAATCCAAAAATCTAACACCGCCAATCTGAGCTCACTGATTAACCGTGCTGTATTCCTGCTCCATTCATTTCACGCCGTGTTATAAAACTGACACCATGTGTTGCTTATTTCAAGTTGTGAAGATGAGCCAGGAGTGACAAAAACAGACCTAAAGTGCTTTTTAAATAACTCATATTAGATTTGTGTATTTAATAAATCACACCAGATCCCCCCCACCCATCCCCCAATACTCTGTGTTGGAATGGAAGGGATTAAATATAAATTGTTTGTTCCAAAGTAGTTATGGGGACGTAGGGTATAGCATAAGCGATATAGTCAATAATATTGTTATAACTATGTATAGCATCAAATGGGTACTAGATTTATCAGGATGATAGATGGAAGGGGGTTGGGGGCAGGGTGAAAAAGGTGAAGGGGTTAAGAAGCACAAGTTGGTGTTTACAAAGTAGTCACGGAGATATAAACTGAAGCATAGGGAATACAGTCAACGATATGGTAAAAACTATGTATCTAGTGCCAGATGACTACTAGACTAGTCAGGGGGATAATTTCTTAAATTATATAAATGCTTAACCACTATGCTGTACCCCTGAAATTAATATAGAACAATATTGAATGTCAACTGCAATTGGAAAATTGAAAAACAGGGGGAAAGGTAAAGAGTAAAAACAAACAAACAAACAAAAAATCGTAAACAGAAGAATCATCTCTCAACACCTACCCATAAAAGAAGGTATTCCTTGTCAAAGATATACTTGAGCTGGACATGGTCTAGAAGAGGGAACCACCCTGAAGGAGGCCACTGGTATTTTCTGTGCCCCACTGACCTCAATCAAGGCAAGTGATAGTTACAAGGGGACCTCTCAGAGTGCTTGACACAGGTTTTTTTTTGGAGTTAGCAGAACATAGGGTTGTACTTTGGTCCTGACTAGAAAGTCTGAAAGTGAGAGAAAGTTCAGGAGCTGTCTTTTTCTGACATCAAAGCAAAAAGGAGAACAATGCCATCAACATACACTTCCATCATCATGCTCTTTTGACACGAAGTGCCTGTTAGAAAAGAAGCACCATCCAAATTGAGGTCCCAGGGAAAGGATCTCTGAGAAACCCACAAAAGTATTCAATGAGAAAAAACCATTGAAAGGACATTGGACACTTTAAGGGCAGTGACGCAAGGTGACAACTTTGCCAGCCTTTTCCCTCCAATTGTTTCTTCCTGTGAAACCATCAGGAATAGCAGCTGAACAGGATGAGGTGGAAGAGAAAGAAGCCAACTTTGGCTCTCTGTTCAACTCATGACATTCAAGGGTAAGTCATGTTCAGAGCTGTACACTGGCTAGGCGTCCTGAATGTTTATTGTTGCACTAACCTAACCTGAAGTGATTTGATTTTTAATACCAAAAGTGGTAGAAGGATGGGGTATTATCAAAGAGCAGGAAAGCTATGGAATATTTCTAAAATTTCAAACATAAATAGAGAAACTATCATACCAGAGAGTGGATTTGAAGGAACAGAGGAAGGAGGAAAAAAGCTAGATTTTTAGTTACCTTTTCAAGCGCCCAGCTTGGACAATATGACCAATTTCACATAGTTGGTCACACAAACACACACACACACACACACACACACACACACACACACACACACACACTGATAAGAAAAAAGAATTTATGAGTCTACAAAAGCAGCTTGATTGTTTCAGAATTGGGCAGATTTATACTTACTATTAGGACAAAAGAAGGTACAAATTCCCCAGCTCTTTTTCTTCACCCAGTTCCCAGCCCCACATATATGTACGTCACCCCTACTATTAGGAAAAAAACATGTGTCCCAGAAGGAAACTTTCCTGTGTTGCAGTAATGTCTTCATTAATTAAGGTAATAAGTCTTCTTAATGAAAATCAAACCAGGAAAAAAAATGTGTATTTACATAATGGGGTCAGCTTCATCATGTTTGCAAGAAAAGGACATTGGCAGAAAGAATATGCTTCCTTTGATAAACCAGATCCAGCAGTCTTTGAAAGAAAATTAATTCTTGTGTTGGCTGTATGCTGCCTTTGTGTGTTTTAGGAAGAAATGCTGCCACAGAATAATTGAAAGTGAAAAACCAAATGTGAGAGGAAGCATCTATGGGTGTGCTCCTTTCTCTTTCCAAGAGAATAGAACTCGGGCCTCTCTTCCTAGGCAAAGACTCAGCATAGGAAGACCCCAATGTATCTCGCCCAAGATGGTAGCAAAAGGAGGCGCTGCCACACTGATTTCATTTCAAAAAAGATAATTCACATTAGGAAAAACAGGACACTGGAGGTTACGTAGAAAATAAAACCGAGTATTTTGAGCATAAGGGATCTTGTTTTCTGTGGACCTCAATTCCACCCCATCCAGAGCCATGTGAATTTCAGCTTGGAGTTTAGTTTTTCTGTGAGAAACAGGTAAAAAAAATGAAGAGTCTTGAAGCAACCACTTCTTTGGGGTCAAACTATGAATATTAAATCCTGTATGGGGCAGAAGAGCCCTAGGGAAGAAAGAAGTTACCTACAAAGTGACATTTAAAGATTCTGAGATACCTGAGACTGGATAGAACTGCTGCTTAGGCTGTTAAGAGAAGACTGAAGGGATATTGATGAGTGCATCAGGCATCACTGATTGATTACCTGCATCCATTTTGTTCCTTCTCCATTGGCAGTCACCATATGGTTTGAGTGGTCTTAGATCCTGGTCCAAGCTTCAAAGCTCTGAGAATTGATATATTTTTTCATGGGGTTTTGATGTGAAGGGTAAGAGAGAAATACAATGTTTTATTAAGGAAAGAAAGAATTAAGGGTGGGTATTTCTTTAATTAGGAGAAATATTAGTACATGTTCATATGTTGATGGGAATGACCCAGTCCATAGGAAGAAATTAATAATGAGGGAAAAAGATGATTTCACGAGTAAGTCTGTGTGTTCCCTAGAGGGATGACTATCAGCTTTTGGAGAGGTGGGCAATCACTCATTGTGGCAAGGAGAAAGGTAGTTACCGTAGCAGGTCACTTGGCATATTTGATGGAGAAGGAATGTAGAAAGTCTCTCCTGGTTGTCTCTATATTCTCAGTAGAATGTCAGCTGAGAGTGAGAAAGTAGGTATTGAAGAGTTAGAAAAGATAAGAAAGTGTTTGACAGTTCCTGAGAAAGTTGCCTATATAACAATTATCTATATGTATATACCTAAAAACACAGCTGAAACTGACAGAATTTCAGGGAGAGTTTTAACAACTCCACACTTATGATCAGGAGTTATTGGCACATCAGTCTCAGAAACTTATAGACAAGCAGACAAAAGTAGTGAGGGCAAGGAAGATTTGAGCAACACAATTAAAAATTGATAATCAATATCTATTGACCCAAAAATGTAAGAGCTTCCTATACCATTACCCCTCCCTCAAAGAAAGGAAGTATTTCAAATCATCCACAAGCAAGGCTACTATTCATGTCTCCAAGAGGCCCAATAATTATTATCATATAGGTTGTTATCTGACCCTATAGATGATTAAGAAAATTAGAAGTCAACAATAAGCCAGTCCTTCCCCTAAAACATCACAAACTAAAAAAACTTACTCCTAAATAATGTGTGGGTTAAAGAGAAAATAATAATATACAATACAAAATATTTAGACCTGAAGAACAATGGAAGGGGTGCATATCAAAAACTAGAGGATGTGACAAAAATTAAAGCATGTCCCTTGTAAAATAATTCAGACATACAGAGAAATGAAAAGAAAAACAAACTCTTAATCCCACCACCCAGAAATTATCATTTAATATTTATTGTCTAATCTTTTAGGTTATGCAGACGAAGTCAATGCCATTTTCCTCCAGCCTTGGGAGCCTGTTTGCTGATTTTAATGTCCAGGTTCAATGGAGAAAATGCTCCAGAGAATCCTCCCAAACAAGGTAAGTACTTTCCCCAAGGAGAATTTTGTGGAATAAAAGGTTTCTCATTTCATGACTTAATCAAATATAATCTTTTTCACTATAGGACTATAAAATTTACTTTTTTTCATTATACTACTGTAAGGCCATGCTTACAAAGAATAGTCTCTGCACTTCCAGCATCTTTAACTTGTCTCAAATGTAATCCAGTTTAAGATGTGAGATGCAGTTCTGACTTGATTGATGACCATGCCTGTTCATTTTCAACATCATTAACCAGTTACCGCATATTAAATAATCAATCTTCCCTCAGAGACCTTAAGCTGTATCGTTTCTAATCTATTTAGCCAATCTTATCTTGCTGTATAAGAAAACACCCCCAAACTCAGTGACCTATAACACTCATTTATCATTGTTCACAAGTCTACAGGTCAGCTATGTTGCTTTCTCTTGTGCCTGAGCTCAGTCAGTCATGCATCCACAGCTTGCTTCAGGGTGGGTGGGGGATTTCTGGCTTTTGGCTGGGCACTCTCACACATCTGAGGTCAGCTGGCTCTAGAATGGTCTAGCATGCCCTTTGGTTGGGACAACTGAGCTCTCTCCCAATTGTGTCTCACATGCATGTGTCTGTCATATCACTCCTGCTGGGCCAAGTATGCATTCATGATCATCACAGAGAAAGAAGCAAGAGACAGCAAGGGCAGGGATTCAAGAGGGCACTGTCCTCTCACATCTGTGCTTCTGTCACATTGCCAAACCTCTTATTGGCCAAAGTGAGAAACATGGCTGAGCCGAGAATCAGGGAGGAAGGGGACTTCTAAATTATGGCGCAAAATAGAGTGTGGATACAGGGAAGCCATTAATAGGAGCCATTAAAGAAATCAGTCTACCATAATCTGTGTTCAGCAGTGAAAGTTCTATAAAGTAGTTTCATATAAGGCAGGCAAAATTCAAACACATGCAAAGTTTTTTTAAAAATCTTACTACTGGGGCATTTATAAAGTAGATTTATTGTGAATGCTATCTCTTTTTTATTTCACTTTTAAGAATTTAATGTTGACTATTTTCATTCATATATTTTTTCAGTTAAACAAATACTTTTTAGTTTGGCTATTTTGTACTTTCCATCTATGTAACTGTGTTGTCTGAAAATAACAATACTCATTCTCATCTTTTCTATTACTTATTGTTTTGTTTTCTAGTCTAATTCAATGTGCTATAACTTGTAATATATTTCTTGTTCCAGAATTGAATGTAAATGCTCTTAATTTTTCAACATTAAATGTAAAGCTCCCCATTAATTCAAGGTAGCTATTTCTTCTAATGTGGAAAATATCTGTCTAAATAATAAAAAGTTTTTTGCTAATCTAAAATAGTTACATTTGATATATCTTAGCATTCATCAAGATTATCAAAAACTTTTTCCCTTGAATATAAATTGATTCACTATGTTAATAAACCCCTTAGTGAGGATTTACTGAAAAAAATCCATTCGAGGTGTTGAATTATTCTTATAGCACTTCACTTGATTTACTAATAATTAATACTTTTGCCTGTATTCACAAGTGGGATTTGTCTGTCACATGGTGTATGTTTAGGAAAAGCTACAGAAGTTTTGGCATCAAATTGAATTGGGGAGATTTCTATGTCCTAGAAGAGTTTAAATGGTATAGAAATTATCTGTCCCTATAAAATTTGTCACGTCTTTTCAGCTTAGTTTTAATGATCAGAAACCCAATCTAAATTAGATTAAACATAAAAGCATAACCAAACTAACTAACAGTGTTGGCTTGTAGAACTGACAAGTCCAGGGTGACATATTGGCTTTGGACTCTGCTGGCTTCAAGCGCTCAAATGTCTTACAGCCTCTACACCACTCTTCACTCCTCAGCTCTGCTTTCTCTTAGGATTACTTTATTCTTCGGCAGACTTCACGTGGTAGAAAACATGGCCAGCAGAAGCCACAGGCTTCAGGCTTACAACCACAGAGATAAGAAATGACCCTCTTCTCACTTCACATGTATACATGTACTAACAGTAGCCGATCTAGTTTGAATTATACACTAATCACCTGGGCCAATCACTGTGGAAAAGGGGATGAGGACTGTACCTGGCCAGACCCAAGTCACAGACCCACCTGTGGATAGGGTTTTTACTTCATTATGAAGGTTTATTAAGCCAGTAAGTGATCCTCTGCATTGTCCTCTTGATGAAATATTTTAGTCGTGCCCTATAAATGATTGTATATCTATTTCAAATACTCCTTTTTGTCTCTTAGGCCATTACGTTATTTTTAGGGGGGAAAAATGAACAAATGTAGTTAGAGGAAAACAAACAACTGTAGTGAAACTAATATAGAAAATTAAGAAGTTAGGCTATAATAAACATGGAGGGGATCATCAAACATTTTTTAATATAAAAATTATTAATGTTCTCATTACTCAGCTAATTCTATTAAGCCCAAATCTCTAATGCATTATATGTATTTTACATTATATTTCATATTATCTTCAATATGTTTTCAAGGATATATATATATATATATTCAAAATACATATTGAAAATATATTTATATTATCATCAATAATCAGAACACTAGAAAATTTATTTTACTTCATGATTATTAATACCACTGAAACGCATATGAATGTTTATATGTTTTCAACAAAATAAAGTTACAGGCTTAGAATATGATTTTCTGATTTTCTGAAATTCAAGCATCATTTAAGTCCAACAATGATAAAAACAAGAAACCTAACAGTGCTGCTATTTTCTTATGTAAAAATTATAAATACTGCATAGGTAAATATCCTAAGTACACTAACTTCAAAACTATATAGCTATTGGTTTATATCTGTATCTGAGCAATCTAATTTTGGCATATTTATACATAAAAATGTGTGATCATTTTTAATTGGACAATTTAAATCAAATAACAAATATTGACATAACCTTTGGTTGGTGAAAAATTGCTAATTTCCATTTGCGTTTTTATAATTGTGTTCTTCAACTTTTATACAATGAACACATATTTCAGCACCATCAGAAAAAAATACAAATTATTTTTTAGCTCTGTACATTTACTAATAATGAAAATGTTCCCTTCTCTTTGTATTTAAATTTAAAATGTTAAATTATATTTTTAAAAAAACAAAAATGTTGAATAATGATGACTACATATATAATATTTGTTAGCATTAAGTTGATCCTAAGTATAATCTACATTTTCCTGTCCTTGATTAGAATTCCCTATGAATATTCATTTTTGAATAAAGCAATTGTTTTTTAGCATAAATTAACTGTTGGAAAAAATCCCAAGAGAAATTGGCTCCATGGTCACTTAATTAATTTAAATTGGTCAGGGCTTTAGAATTAATTGCTAGGACTTTTAATCACTTTTGAATTTTTGTATTTTAGGGCTTTTTCCCAATTATATGGCACCTAGCCCAAGTCCTTAAAACGTGTGTTCTTTACCTGAAATGTTTTCTACTGCTCATCCTCATTGTCTAGTTAACTCCTCTTATCTTTCAGGGCTCAGCTTAGACATCACAGTTCTGGGGATCTTAAACTGCTAGTTTAGCTTATGTCCCCCTGATCTACGTTGTCACTAAACACTATAAATTTTTTTCAGTATTTGTAATTTTATAACAACTAAAAGTCGATCTCCTTGAGGACGGTGATTTTTATCATTTTTTTCTTTCACTGCTTTATCACTGGCACCTAGATGGTGATGGAAACATAGTAAATATTTAATAAATATGTATTGAATTGGTTAAATAAACTGATGTAAATATTCAGTTAACGTTTCTATCCACCAAAATGTGAATTCAACAAAGACAGGACAGTGTGTGTTGTAAAGGCCTTAACAGGGTTCAGTCCAGACAGTCCCAACAACACATTACTCTCTCAAGGCTGTGTCCCTGAAACGAACCCTAGTGCAGGAACAGTGAGCAGTACATACATTCCAAAGACGGGGGAGGGACGGAGGAGCCTCTGATTCCCTGGATCTAGCTTGCAGGTCAAAGAGCATTCACTCCTCCTCCTGATGACCTCGTCCAATGATATTAAGCTTCAACTCTTCATGAAAGAATATCAAAAGCAATAAAGAATGTCCCCTGATATTCTCCTAGAAAGCATCAAGTAGCTTTATGGATCTGCCAAACAAACCAACCATGTGAAGATATGGTCCAAACATTTACTTATCCAGTTTATTTTAGTCTTCTTTAGCTAAACTCTATAACCAACATTTTCTCATGCAGGAGTGCTAAAGAACCATCTAAGTGTCCTCTGTTTCATGCCTGATGACTATCTATGCTAACTCTCAGCAAACTTGCCAAATACCCCAGATGATAGGATTAATATTGTTCACAGTGAATTTCATGTTTAGAACTGAACATTCTATCCTACTTTAGTCAAATGACTCTTCACCAATCTCTTATTCAGAGATAATCATTTAGAAGGACAGAAATTCTTCACCAATAAGGGTTTATTCAAATATGGCATCTTAGTGTAGATGAACCAGGTTTTTTTTATTGAAATCAGGTGGTCTATGCAAATCAGAAGCCATATAAATATAGAATCTAGAAATTGGCCATGAACCCCATAACACTTTGGAACAACTCCATAGATAATGTATTTATTTTTTCTTAAAATATTGCAAGATAGAGGTTGTGTAGCTAGACTTCTATGGTTAAAAATCACTTACAAGAAACTTGGTCCCTTTTACCCTCATTTACCTACCCCCTCCTCCAGTGTACCCTCTGGTAACCACTAAACTATTGTCTTTGTTTATGAGTTTTTGTTTTTTCATTTGTTTGTCTTGTTCCTTTATTGTTTTCAGTTTTATATACCACATATTAGTGAAATCATATGGTTCTCGACTTTTTCTGTCTGACTTATCTCGCTTAGCATGATAATCTCAAGATCCATCCATGTTATCGCAAATGGCACTATTTCATCTTTTCTTATAACAGAATAGTATCCCATTGTGTATATATACCACTTCTTTATCCAATCACCTATCAAAGGACACTTTGGTTGTTTCCATGACTTGGCCACTGTAAATAAAACCCCAATAAACTTTAACTAAAAAAAAAGAAAGAAAGAAACTTGGATTGCAGATATTCCCTCATATCTAACTGTTTACCTCTAATTCAGTCACTCTGAAACATAATTTGGGCACAGACAATAGCACATTTGCCAGTCCCATATTTATACATTTGTGTCAAAACATCACTTTTGAATCATGGAGTGTGTGTGTGTGCACACACACACACACACACACACACAATCAGTTGTACCCTGACCCTCACCTCCCACCAAGACCCTGGATGATTGTTCATCACTACAGCCAGTAAGTTACCCCACAGCCTGAACTGAATGCACTGAAAGTCAATATTTCCTTTTCTTTTCTACAGCTACTTTTTGATACCAATACATCGTCTAAAGTGTTGGTTTAAAAAAATGCAAAATATTTTTTTAAAATGGAAAACAGGCTTTTCTACAAATGTATTATTTTTACAATAGTTTTCACTATTTTAAATAAAAATATTTTATCAAAGAAATAATCTACACTCACTGTAGAAAAAATTAGAAAATAAAGACAGCAAAATCAAAATAAATAATTCTATTCTTCAAACCAGCGATAACTGCTATTCTCATTTTAGGGCGTATCCTAATAGGCATTTTTCTATTTATAAAACACATATATTTTCTTTTAGAAAAATGGGCTTATGCACATTTTGGAACCCAATTTTTTGTTCAGTAGTATATCAGGAATATACATGTCAAAAATTTAATGGCTAATATTTGATGATACAGGTGTGTTATGACTTGAATTGTATCCTCCCCAAAACATACAGAGGGTGCCAAAAAGATGTATACACGTTTTAAGAAAGGAGAAAACTATAATACTCAATATATACTATTAACAAAAGATGAGTACAAGTCACATTTGACTTCTGCAATTATAAGAGGTGCTCAAAGTGGTTACCATTAGTGTCCAGACACTTCTGATTATGGCAAACTACTGCCTGAGCAACGTAGACCAAAATGTCCACTTGTGTACATTTTTTGGCTCCCCCAGTATATGCTGAAGTTCTAACCCATGATACCTCCAAATGTGACCTTATTTGAGAGTAGGTTTGTTGCAGATGTAATTGGTTAAGATGAGGTCATATTGGAGTAGGGTGGGCCTATAGCCTGATATGATTAGTGTCCTTATAAAAAGATGGCTATATGAAGACAGAGACACAGGGGTCATCACATCATGATGAAGGCAGAAATTAGAGTGATGTTGTCACAAGTCAAGAAATGCTGAAGATTTGTGATAAACCACCTGAAGCTAAGAAAACGCAAGGAAGGCTTCCCCTGTAGGCTTTCAGAGAGCAGGGACCTGCCCACACCTTCATTTCAGATGTGTGGCCTCCAGAACTGTGAGAGAATGAATTCCTGTTTTATTAAGCCACCTGTTTGTCATAAATTGTTACAGCAATCCTAGAAAACTTGGATACTACAGAAAAAAGTTTAAAACAGAAATGATAGTAAGAAGTACCACAACATCAATGTCTATATGTCACAATATACACAATGGTTCTTCAAATCAACAAAAGGATTAAATGCAAATGAGAACTCCATTTAGTCCTAAATTTCAACTGAATAAATATTATAATAAACTATATATCCTATTGTGCAAAGGCCTTATCCAAGGGGAAAAAATTAAAAAATAAAGTTATATGCATCAGTCAAAAGACAGAAACCTCATGAGAAATTTGACCAGGAAAAACTGAATTTCTAGTTAGCTAAGATGTGGTTACTAAGGTACCCAGGAATAGCAGCTGCACGATGGTGACTCCTCAGGGCTGAGGGAAACCTGAATAAGGAAGGAACTCAGAAACTGAAAGTGGGCTGCAAGGCTGAGAGTCGGACCTGAGCACACGGTGTGGTTGCTGCACGCGGTCCATCACTGTGCACAAGAAGCGGGATGGAGACATTCATTGCGAAACCATGAAACCACAAGAGTATCCTGGCAGCGTGGTGACCAAGACCCTGGCTGGGGGGCGCTGGCATTGACCTGCAAAAGCAGCTCATGGTGATGAGGGAAGTTGCTAGGAGATGTCTTCAGTAAATAGCGAGAGGCATTTAGCTGCTGTGTGTGCTCACACCAACCTTTTCAGCGTCCCACAGAAAACAGAACACAAGCAGCAAACCCCCCCCACACACACTCTTCCTGCCTTCCACTGTCTTCTCAGGAGAGCCTAATATCAAGCCACCTGGCAAAGGGCACATGCACTTTGCAGTCTATTCCTATCATCACAAAGCAAGGCAAACAAGTGTGAATTTGGAGCTGAGAAGCAATGCACCACTGGCACAGTCCACCCTTTCGGCTACTCAGTAACCATCCACACACTTCTACATGCGCGTGCATCTGAGCCTCCACACAACAGCGACACAACCCTGTTTCCACCCAATAAGATGGAAATTCCCTTCGTACCATTAAAGAGGCTTTTCCCCTCTCCTCAAAATGGAAAGATACACTGTCTCAGCAGCTATTCTGTCCATCACTGGCTGTATTAATCATTCCACAAATTCACTTACAGTCCCATTAAATATTCTATTATCTAAAGATTTAATGATCAAGTTAACTTCCAACAAACATCTACAAAATAATAATAGGAAAAAGTAGACAGAGAGGGGAAAATAGATAATATACAGAGGGTGCCCAAAAATGTATACATATTTTAAGAAAGGAAAAAACTGTATTAAAATTACACTGATGGTAACCTGTTTGAGCACCCCTTGTAATTGCAGAAGTCAAACGTGACTTGTATTCATCTTTTATCAGTATATATTGAGTATTACAATTTTAATACAGTTTTCCTTTCTTAAAATGTATATATTCATACATTTTTTCTTTTTTTAGCACCTTTTGTATTTCTACCCCACTTCTACTTCTTGATTCCCAGACCCGTGTATTCTTACTATGAGGGAGGAATATCACATAAATGCTCTGATTCAAAGCATATGCTATATACTGTAGGATGAAAGCTCCTCCTTTCAAGGTGGTCTTGTAAGTAACACTGTAACTGAGACCTCAAAAAGCCGTTCCATCCTTCAAAGAGACGAGCCACTTCTAAGCGATAGGGTTTGTCACTTAATTTCTTGGGTGTGAGCCAGCTACTGAACTTCCTCTGTTACAAAAAGTGTTCCTTGATCAAAAGCAATGCTGTGTGGGATCTCATGACCATCGAGAGGGCATTTTGTGAATCCACGGATGGTGGTGCTGGCAGAAGCATCACAGGCAGGGAAGGTCAATTCACGTCCAGAAAACATGTTTTATGGAGAGAGGATGACTCTCTGTTCCCACCATGATGGAAGTAGTTCAACGTAATCAGTCAGCCACCATGGTGCTGGCTGGTCCCCCAAGCATTAGCGCCACAGTGGGGACTCAGTGTGGCTCTTTGCTGTTGGGAGCCTGGGCACTCAGCAATAAGCAGTATTCAGATTATTACAGAGAAGCCCGAGCTGCTGAGCTCATGGTCACTTTGTTCCTGAGCCACTGAACAAGCAGAGGGCGCTGGGGAAGAGGCTGGCTGGTATCCGACTAATTGTAATTGTATCCTCTTGATTATTGAGATTATTAAGAAGGGCAGTTTTCTGCAAAATTCAGAATTCCTACTTTACCTCAACTCTAGAATGCTACATTCAGCATCACTTTTGGCCATCTTTGTGTACTTCTATCATTTCGAGAGTTTCTATTTTCCATGTACGGAAGAGAATTTTAAATAGGTCTTTGTATGAAGAATAATTTGTGTCCCACCTAAAATTAGATTTCTGTGAAAATTGAAAACTGTAAACGCCATGATACATTCTTTGCTACGTCATTAGACATTTCCTGTGCCTGTAACCACTAAGTAGGTTTCTTTTTAATTGTGCTATATCTAAAGTTATATGGATTATGTATATACTGCACTATTTTTACCTTTATTCCAATTCCATTTTCTTCCTCATTTTCATGATTTATAATGTAATTGAGTTTTCCAGTCAGATTTTAAAAAGATATTCCCTCATACTTTAAAACTGTGTCAGCAGTACACTCCTCTGTTACTGAAGAACCTTCCCAACCCTGAGGCTGGCCTGGACTAAGTAAAATTTTTAGCACTTCTCAAACTTTAATTTGAGTAGAAATTACCAAAAGATCTTGTTAAAATCTAGAATCTGACTTAGTAGATCTGGGGTGGGACTTGAAACTGTGAATTTCTAATATGTTCCAAGGTGGTGTTGATGAAGTGCCAATCTGTGGGACCATATTTTGAAAACATAGGAGAATATACACAAAACATGTGCTTTTGTTCTTGATCCTCCTCTTACCAGCTCCTGAGAGCCCACTGTTACATTTTCAGGAATTTTTGTAAGCCAGCTGTTAACATAGCCATTATGAAAAGTTAAATTATGTAAACTTTCAATTAAATACATATTAAAACATGGGAAATACATATCTAAAATTCATCATTTCCTAATTAGTTTCCCACATTTTTTATTCATCATCTTGAACTTATTAATACCAATTATGTCTGTATGATGAAAATACTGTACATCCCTTTCCAACTTTGCGTTCAGGAAAATCACATTGGTTACTTGAAATGGCCACGATGGTATTATTTATCACATGGAAATTGGCAAACACTACAAACCATTTCCTCCCTCTTTTATCCCCAAAGAGCCTGCTGTTAAACATCACCAGCACACAACTAGTCTGTAGTGAGGTTTCTGTCCCTTTTTCTAAGATATCACCCAAAGGGTAGAGCAGGGAGACTCAATGCTCCGTAACTGCACTCAAATCTCAGACTTGAGTGAGAAACAGATATCACTTTACTTCTATATCTGAAAAGAACTGTATTTTTACCACTAAAACACATATTGACACTGAAAAAAGAAAATAGATACATGTAGGGGTCAAATGAAATTTGCAATGATGAACAAATGTGTTCAACCTGATTGCTAAGAGTAGCCTAGAACTCAACATAAATACTTTTACAAATTACACCGTTTCTGCATTTACACCTTCATGAGAACACTATGTGTGTTGTTTGTGATAATGTCTTTGTCACATTATAAGTCAAAGGGTTCTTGAAATATTTCTCTGAAATTTTCCCCTCTTTTGCTATATGAAGAAAATAGTTTTTAATTTAAAAGGTCTTTTTGAAGTGAAATTTTTGTGACTACATGGATTAGAAAGTATGCCGATTTTAGGAATCTACATGCATACTCATAAACCTTTGGAGCAAACTGAAGTTCCCTCTGGAATGAGACTTTCTATACTTGCTGTCTTTGTTTACATTTTCATTGCACATTTACTCATATATTTACCTTCACAAGGAGTTCTCCAGCTTCTAATTTTGTTTTATAATAGTTTCAGCCTTCTAATCTTTGTAATATGTAGGCATACTTGGGTGAAAACTGATATCCGATGTCATAAATACTATATAAACTTTATTCTTTAATCTGCACACAATTCACCCATTTCAGCTCAGTTCAAATATTTCCCCACTCCACTTATCTCTGTCGACCACAAAGGTAGAAATACTTTTTCCTGCCTCACCTCTGAATTCCTAGAGTGCTTCCTACTTGGGGAAGAAAATCAACCAGAGCACCATTTGGATAAGAATTTAATCATAAATGCCTAGCATGAGAAGGCTCTGATGGAGCCTTCTAAATTGGGGAAAGGGGTGGAATGTTTTATGGGGCTTTAGCAGGAGGAAGGTGGTCGGTCAAAGTTCAGCTAGTTCCGGAAATGGGAAGAGAGGGATTTTTCCTGTGGATTAATAGCCATTGTTTGGGCAGCCTGGATTTTATCTAAAGGATGAAGAGGAATAGTTCTGGACTCTGTCATGTACAAGAGTGGGTGGGGCAGCTGCCAAAGTCAAGTACATATGAAGGCCACAGAGGAAAATTCTCAGTCCTTCAGCTTTTCTCACATGACAGCTATCACTCATGTGACATTTTTAAAGAACCTTATAGTTAGGGTGATGCTAAAAACTGTCTTCAACAGTGGGAGAATGAAAAGAAATGCTATTAATAATTACTCCAGAACAGACATGAACCATATGATCATCACACATTGTTATTTTTTAATCATATCTTTTTCCTGTTTGTTTACTCTGCTTAGTTAGATTTTAAACCTCCCTGTATCACAACACAGTACCAAAGAGGCCTTTTTAAAAAATCACTTAACTGACTGTAGCAAAACGATAAATAAAAGACTCCTCATATAGAAGATTCATAATTATAGCTGCAAAGTCCCTTTAGGTGGTTTTAATCCACTTAATGTTTATTAACAATCTCCCCAAGGCACACCTGCTATATGTGCCACCTACATCCCTGTAATATACACCGTCCTATTATTTTCCTGCTTGGAGAATTCTGAAAGGAAAAAAATTAATATCACTTCTCTATGTAAAGGAGAAATGCAATATATATGAAAATTAGTACCATGTACTGACTCTAGCTAGACACTTTAATTTATGAAAAATTCATTACAGTTTCTAACAGAATAGTTCTCAATTCAAGCTTGGTGGGTTATTAAATATGTAACCACAGTATTTTTAAACTGTTATAAATTTATTCCAAATCCTCCATTTGTTACAAATGTGTATATTAAAAGAAGGTTTTCGATGTACGTTAGGTAGAAATGTATCAATGGCTATGAAACATAAAAGAAGATAAAACAAAATCAGACCAGATTTCTTGAACACATGAGTATTCAAGTTATCAAATTAAAAATATACAAAACACCCACAATCAAAGCATTTTTTTTTTAGCTGAGCCATCCTGCTACCTGCTGGCAGCTCAGCAGCTGCTCAGCTTGAGCCAGGACTCGAACTGCTGTTGCTCCAGAGCTCAAAGCATTTTTTATTATTAGATAATTTTTACTCTTTCTGTAAATTTTCATTTCCATAATCAAGCTGGAATAAATTCCTTCAACTTAACAAGTATTTAATAAGAATTATCAATATGTGAAAAATACCTTACTAGCTAGGCATTTTGTGTTTCTAATATTAATGAAATTGGGCACCTACAATTGAGGAGCTTATGGTCCAAGAGACAGAGACAAATATGTTAAATACTTTTTTTGAAAACATATTTCTTTTGTGAGTGACACAATGGAAGGGTCACTAATTCTACCTGGGGAATCAGGAATAACTTTGAATTGGAAAAATATTGAAATGATTCAAGCTAAGGAAAAAAATCCCAAATCACTTTTCTTTCTGAATTGGATATTTTAAAATCTCATTTTATTATGAAATTGATTTATGATTACAGTTAATTTGAGAAATATATTAGCAATAAAATGTAAATCACTCATAATTCTACCATTCTAAAATATCTTGCTATTTGTTAATATTTCCTTTTATTCATTTTTTCCATAAATATAATTTAAAAATAGAATTTGAGTAATGAAAATTTATTAGCATGCTGTTTTCATATAATATTATACCATGGCAATTTTCTGTCATATGTATTTCAAAAACAAAAAAATGTAATGAGTGCAAAATATTCTACTTCAAGAGTTGTCTTTACTAAAATACAATAGAAAAAAAACTTTTTTCTAGCATCAATACATCTATGCTGAGCTGTCTTATAACACATTGTTGTGTGAATAAATGCTTTTTTCCCCTATAATAAATTCTCAGAAGTCAAATGACTGAGTCAAAGAAAATGAATATTTTAAGGCTTTTGATACAAGTTACCAAATTGCCTTTAAGAAAGATTGCTGATTTATATGCAGGTCAACAATGTATCAGAATTTTCAATTACCTGCAATCTCAAAGATGTCATTATTATTTTTTAAAACAAAATGACAAAAAAGAAAAAAAACTCATCAGTTTAGCAGGCAAAAACTGTTGTCATTTTATTTTGCATTTCTTTGATCGCCAACTGGGTCAAACTTTTTTTACGTTAAGAGAAACCATTTCTCTTATTTTTCTGCCTTATTTTGTATTTACTCATTTTTCTCTTGAGTAGTATAATTGCATTTATTATTTTAAGAGTTTTTTTAACATTAAAAACTTTGTGTGTCATAAATATTGCAAATATTTCCCCAGATTTGCTACTGTCTTTTCATTGTATTGTTGATTTGTCTGTTTTTTCAGACATTGTAGGAGGTTGAAATTTTGAACCTTAAGATCAATCTGCTTTTCCCTTTGTGACAAGCTTTGAGAGGCACCGTCCACTTTCAGAGTTACCTTCTCCCTCTTTTTTCATGATCATGTTCTTGCCCCTTGTCCTGCAGTGTTTTTTTCCATAACTGACTAAGAATTTAGTGTAGTCCTTTACACTTTAATTTTTAACATTCAAGTATTGAAAAATTTTTTTCCCTACTTAATGCTTTCCAGCCATTTAATGCTTTTTACCTGGAATTCTACATGCTCGATTCTAATATTATAAACCTTCCATTTGCCTAAAACTGTTCTTTTATTTGAAACACTTTTAAACTTTTTTATATGCCACTGTTTTAATAAATTTGATTTTTGTTTTACCGCACCTACAAGCTCCATCTTTAAATTAAAACAATCCTTTTGAATGACTTGTATATGCTTTTCAGATATTTTCTTTACCTTTGTGACATTAAAACTTACCACAAAATATCTAGAGTGGACGTCATTTAATGATGTTGCTTATAATCGCTGATTTCTCTCAAACATCACAGACAAATCTTTATTCTCAGCTTAATTATAACTCCTATGTTTGGTCTGGCTTCTGTTATCTTGTTTTCTGTTCTTGCTGTTTCTCTTGTGGTTTTTTTATTTTTCTTTTACTATGTGGACTTTCTAAAGAGTTTTATTTTACTTATATAATCTGCAATGTTTTAGAAGACATCTATTCTAGTAGTGCTAAACTTTAAATTGTTCAAGTTTTTCTCATTCATATACTGATCTTTATTCATATAATCTTAGGGATTATACAAAAATTGCCGCTATGTGATTTTTAATATCACATAGTTTAAATGCCTTTATTTTCATTTTTGTATATAAAATATTTTTACTTTTTTCCATTTCCATATCCCTCATCATCCTACTTAATATTACAATCTATTTGTTTTTTCTTTTTCATTTCCTCAGGCTGTTGTTCAGCTTCTGATTTTGTTTTGTCTCCGTCAAATGGTGTGTTGTTGGGTGATTTTTTTTTTCAATGATATCATATAGGTAGTATTTTTTTATGAATCATTTATCTATTTGGATATACTTTTATCTTCCTTCATAAGCAAAAGACAAATTGGCTATTATACAATTATTAGATCAAACTAAAATTTTACAAAATATGCCCCATATTTTGGCACTTCAGGTTGCATGACACATTTTAGTAGACTATCTCTTTTTTTCTGAATTGATGTTTATAAAGGACTTGGGGGTTGCTCATTTTATTTCTTTATTTTATTTTCCTCTTTTTGCAGACCCAGGATACATAGCAGTATGTACATGCTAATACCATTGCTATTTCCTGACATGCAGTGAGCCTGTCAATCTGCACATGCAAAATGGTTTGATTGGTTAGGGCTTTGATTATGGTTTCTCTTCCATTAAGTTTTAATATTTTTATTCAACAATAAGGTCAATTCTTTCCTTTCCATCTTTTTGTCATTTAGTTCTGTGTTCTCAAAAACTTCTAAGTTTTATCTTCCCCACTATTCCCCACAATTTTAGTTCTGACCTTTACTCAATCCAGCATGGCTTATTTCTCAGCTACTTTACTGAGTCACTTTGCGATTCTTCTTTAACTCAAATATCTTTTTCTTAAATCACATCCTATGGTATTGTAAAGGCTACCTACTTTCACCTTACTGTCTGACCCTGGTTGGAATGTCTTCTTGTAGTCTAATAAGATTGTTTTTCAAACTCTACAAGGTTTTCTTTTCAAAGACTTAGCAATAATTTTCAGATTTATCTTCTCCCTCTATTTTTTCATGATGATGTTCCTTCCGCATTGTCTTGCACTGTTTTTCCATATGACTTTATTTCCTTTTTTATCCTTGAATGAGGCAGAACATATAGAAATGGGATGTTCTCCAACAGATCCTTCGTATGACCTCTCCATGATGCTGCTGTTCTTTTGTGGTTGATAGTTCAATTACTCTCTTGAGTTTATACCTGGAGAGTAGATTACTGTGCAGAATCCCAAGGACAATAGACAGTCTCCAGTGATAACATCTGGTGCAATGTTGCTTTACTGGGGGTGATTCATTTCTTCCATCCATTGCTTAGTTTTTCTGAGTTGAAAACTTCCACACCCAGAACCCATGGTTGCCAGGGTTCTTCCAGGGTTTGTTTTGTTTTCTTTTCTTCTCTTGTTCTCATTGATTATTAGGTGAGTTTTCTTATGTGGCTATTTCAGTTTGCACATTTGTCTGTGTCTTCTCAGATATTGGTAACAAATTGGGAGTGCTAAATTTTGAGCTGCTGAGTAGAAGTCATTTAAAACTTAACCTCCCAAATGCTTACCCTTAGTGAGTTCCTTCCTCATTAATACTCAACACCTGTCTCTTCCAACAGCATATCCTACTATATTTCTCTTGTCCATTGCCACAGGCTGAATTTTGTCCCCCCAAAATTCATATGTCGAATCCCTAACCCAAATATGTGACTATATTTGGAGATAAGGTCTTTAAAGAGGTAATGAAGTTAAAATGAGGCCATTAGGGTAGGTTCCAATATGACTGGATTTCTTATAAAAAGAGAACATTTGGATACAGATGGATACAGAGGGAAGACCAAGGGACAACACAAGAAGAAGCTAGTCATCTACAGGCCAAGGAGAAAGACCTCAGAAGAAACCAACCGCGTTGATGCTTTGATCCCAGACATCCAGCCTCCAGAACCGTAAGGCAACAAATCTGTTATTTAAGCCGCTCAGTCTGTGGGACTTTGTTACGGCTGCTCGAGCAAACCAATGCCTCCGTTTACTGTCCCATCCTCATAGGCGACGACTTTACCCACTCACCTCATTCTTCACGTCTCCTGCTTTTCTCCCATATTTTCAATCTCCGCTGAGGACTCTGCTTCTTATTTCACTAAGAAAATATAAGCAATCAGAAAAAAACATCCGCAGACACTCTCTACCATTTAAGCCCACAAACATAAATGGCACACACAGGAAACAAATATAGAACATATAGGATACCTGAGACTTTTGCATTGGCTGTTGCTACTGCCGAGGAGCTCTTCTCCGGACAGCTGCACGGCTGAATTATGCCCCTCTTTCAAATAACTGCTCAAATAATACCTTTTCTATGAGTTGTAGCCTGCCCAAGCTACTTAAAATTATAACCCTAAATTCACTCTCAGCCTGATGCTTTTCACAGCACCTTCTAATGGTCTACATAATTAATGAATTGGTTATTTATTGTCTGTCCCTATCAGAAGACAAGCTCCAAGTGTGTAAGAAGATATGTCTATTTATTCCTGATCTATTTCAAGCACCTAGGTCAGTGCCTGGACACACTAGGTGCTGAATAAATATTTATTAAATCTATTAAGAAATCCGATATCTTCAAACAATTTCAACTACCCTCAACTCAGCCTCCCTGTGCTGTTTGTGGCATACTTATAAAATTGAAAAAAAAACTCACAAGATTTGATTTGGTGGCATGGGGTAAATACTGAAGAGTAACAGGTACACCAGTGCTTTGGGCATACCAGTTAATTATGAGCATCCTAGGACAATGAATAATGGACCTGGTATTTACAATGGTACCACCTCCCTTACCCAGCAGGAGTGCCTTTGTCTGCTACCTTATGCTTAGGAGATAGCAGAGCACCAAGTACCCACAAGAGCATCAAGCTGAAGTCTCCCTCTGTAATTTCCTATTCTTCTATTTTTCAAGTTCATATGATCTAAGATCATTTTATTTGTTTGCTTGTTATTTATTTAAATTGTTCAATTACAGTTGACATTCAATAATATCTTCTTTTTGATGCACCTTCTTTACTGGTTTACTGGCTTTTTCCTCAAACCTCCCACTCTTGTTCCCATGGTTCCATCCCTGCCAGCCAAATGCCCCAGGGTGTGACTCTATTCAATCTCCGGTATAACTGCTCAGGCTTCTCAGACCTGAGGCACTGTTACCCAGAGGTCAAGGGCATGAGATCTGGAGCCAGGTAGCCTGAGTCTGAGTCCTCACTCTGCCACTTCCAAGGGTCGTATGTGCAGTTTCCTCATCTATGAAATGGATCGAATGGCAGTGCATATTTTAAAGAATTTGTGAAGATTGAAACAGTTAATGCATGCAAACTATGTAATGAGTATTTCCAAATAGTAAGCACACAAGAAGTGCTATCAATTGCTGGTACTGCTGTTATTGTTAACTGTTCCTGGCATCCACCTCAGACCAATGCTGCATGTTTTATAGAAACGCTTGCCGAAGCCATTTGTTTCACTCTGTTCCCTTTAAATTGGCATCTGCCACAGTAGATATTTTTTCTCTATTTCCTTGGATATCATCACTTGGGATGCAGAACACAGACATGTTTGTAGATAAAACTAATTGTTATCAATCTCTTCCCTCCACTGAGATCCCCACTCTTTGGAGCTCCAGTCATACAACTTAACTTTGACTTATTGACTTTTCATGATTTTATTTCTAATATATCTTCTTGTGAGCTTGTAGATAGTCATATAAAACTTCGCTGAGTTGTATAAATTCTCTCCCACTTATACTGTAATCATGAATATATATAAAGGAATAACATCAAGCCCTGCAAACTAGTTTTCTCAATATATCCCAATGTTTGACAGCTTTATTTGGCAAAATTTGACCGGTCCCCTATTATGTGCCAGTCCTGAACAAAACACTCATGGTCCCTTCCTCAGTGTTTTACAGTATAATAGGGGAAACAGAGCTTAAGCAATTAATCCCCAACATTGACCATGCAATGAATGCAATAGCCTGAGATATAATACAGTAGGTTCTTGGTTTCACTGTATCAAAATAAATTTGCTTTAGCAAGTATAGATATTGTTACACCCTAAGAATGCTTAGTTATTTTAAAAAGCATTTCAGTGACATCTGTTAAATGACTTCTTTATAACAAAAAAATAAAAAGTGAAAAAACAAGCCTGTAATTTCTGATGAGACATTCTTGAACATGGTTGACATTTTATAAATCTACTTTGCATGAATACATATATCTATATATATTCTTTCATTAGAAAGAAAGGAACGTCATGAACAATGGCTCTACTCTGGAGCTCAGCAAGAGACCCATTTTGATGTAGCTTCACAATTTACTACAAAATCTCACATTTTACCCTAGATTTATGGAGTGTTTGATCCAGAAACAATTCAGTATGTTTAAGAGTCTCCTTCCAGCACCTTTG
The DNA here is from genome assembly GCF_001890085.2 of Hipposideros armiger. Taxonomy (NCBI): domain Eukaryota; kingdom Metazoa; phylum Chordata; class Mammalia; order Chiroptera; family Hipposideridae; genus Hipposideros; species Hipposideros armiger. Next base: position 4,179,682 of record NW_017731436.1, read on the forward strand.
GCTTTTTGCCCAGTTTCAATCAAAGCAACATTTTTATTATCAAGTGGTTTCTTTCTGTCCCTTTGATGTAGTTTTAGCTTGTTAAATAGTGTTCGGTTCATTCCTTTCCATCAAACTTTTTCTGAGGTTGATTTCTAAAGGTAGACAGTATGGCTGTGCACTAATTCTTCTACTTGCCGTATCAAATCCCACATTTCCAAGCGGACATTCAGATAATGATGAGGAGGTAGAAGAAGGCTGCAAATGTTGATCAAATTCCAACACATCCATTCTGGAACCTGCCCAGAGTGAACCACTTGCCACATTTTTGTTTTCTCAGCTGGAAATGAAATGAAGTTCCTATGCCCCATCAAAACTCCTTGGTACCAGTAAGGATTTAGAAAATTAACTTAGATTCTCTTTGCAAAATTTGGAGACTCCTACATCGTTTGTGCCTAAATATTGCTGAGAAGAGTATGTTACAGAGGTCATTTTCAACTGATGGTCAAGGCTGCTCATACTCTCATTAATGTATTTATTAATGCCAATATTTGTATTTGAAAAGTCTCACAAATTACTTAACTGTAATTGGCATAGAAGGTCACATTAGTCACGGCAAAATCTGTTGATTTACCTTGATGTTCCTTGGCTCTAGCTAAATCTTGGGAAAGACCATTGCCTTTCTAGTTGTTGGGACATACATTATGCCTTAATCTCTCTATGAGTAGAAACTAAGTTTGAAATGTCTCCACTGGATCTCCAAAATTCTCGTAGAAAGCAGCTTAATATTTGCTCAGTAAATATTTACGGGGTGAGTAAATGGATTATTAAGTGAAATAACAAATCAACTCTCCAGGGATAATTTTCAGTATTTAAACCAAACCTCCACATTACTGGCAACACGAAATCTGCCATTACATTATTTAACAATGCCTACATACCTAAGCCTCCATCTTTTTTGGCATCTAAGAGTCCTTCCCTAATTTCCATGTTTCAGGACTGTTTGATCTCATGCTCACTTTAAACGTTTTGCTGCTAAAGTGTGGCTTCCTGTCTGCCTCCTCCTCCCATGTAAACTGCAATGATAGCCTTGGCTCTATTCTCAGTTCATGGTCACATGACTCCCCTGTGAGGCATGTTGACATCTCAGAACCAGACAGCGGGGAATCAGAAGAAGCTGAGTCGTAATGATTTCCAGTGAAATATTTTCTTTGAAATTTTGGAATTTTTCTTTGAGGTTCTCTCAATTATTTCTTTTCCCCCATAAACAAACACCATCAAGCCAACCAAAACAACCTCAGATTTGCCACACGGGAAATACCAGAATTTACTATAGAATCTAAATGTCTCTTGCTCTGATCTTCCAGGAAACAGTCAGGGATTCACTTGACAGAGAAAACTGATGCCTCAGGTTCCTCAGGTTAGGATCTTGCTCTATGTCCTGATGGATCAGTAACTTTATGCATATTTAAAGCATGATAAACACAGCGGCTTAATTTATTTTCTTTTTAATTTGGGAGGAATTTGGGAGATCTTTCCAAAGGGGCATCAAAAAGTCACTGTTGGTTTTCTGATTCAAGAATGCAGACTCAGAGCCAGTGTTTACCTCCATCCCTTCCAATATCCCTCATGAAATGATATTACATAAACAAACCCGCTACATCAGAGAAGATGGTCCATACGGAGATAAGAGATTTTTACCAAATTTCTGGAGACAGGAACAGAGTGGAAGCCTGTTGACAGATTAAAAGCAGCAGTGCCAAATATGCAGGCGGACGACTGCAAAAAACAGTCAAGCTCCAGAGAGAGCCCAGGCTCCGATCGGCAAGGACAAGACAAAAAGAAGTGTGATATGGAAGTAACTTCAGAACTCATGTCCTTTTCCCAGTTTTACTGAGGCATCATTGACAAATACAATTGTAAGGTGTTTAAAATGCACGCCATGATGACTTCATGCATGTGAACGCTGTGAAAGGACTTCCCCCATCAAGTTAATGAACACACCCGTCACCTCACATGTTTACCTTTCCTTTTTCGGTGAGAACACTTAAGTTCTACCCTCTTAGCAAATTACAGTTATCCTGTGTTATCCTGTATACAGTGTTATCAATGGTAGCTGCCATGTTATACACTGGGTCCTCCGAACCTATTCAGCCTATCACTAAAAGTTTGTACCCTTTTACCAACCTCTCCTATTTTCCTCACCGTCCTTCTGGCCACTGTTTTTCTACTCTCTCTTTGTATGAAGACCTAATGTCTTAAGCATGAAATTTCCTTCACTCCCAAGGTGGCCCAAGTTTTACCCTAATAAACACCTGAGAGCTCCACATGAGTTTACCAAACTGGTATGGAAATACAGGGATGACGGGATGGCTTTGGGAACTGCAGCAGAAAGCACTTCACATTCTGGAAAGTTGGGGTCCCTACTCTAAAAACTAGCTTCTCATCTTCTTATCGTCACGTTAGTATGGGCAGGTAATAAGCCCTTTTCCATACAGAGAGCTCAGAGTAATATTTCCCATTCACTCAGAAGGCCTAGGAGAGAAAAGCCAACACAACAGGAGAGAAACCCAGAGTGCTCTCCTTCAAACCAGCCAAGCCCTCAATTCTTATGCACACACACAGCTAAAGATCACCAGACAGAGGCAGAAAAACAACAGCATGAAAGAAAACCTCAAAGGAACAAACAACAGAGTCACTGGTACATTTGTAACGTTTTGGAATCAACCTGGGTACACATAGGAAATCCCTCTTGTGGTTGCAGGCTATAGTATAAACATTATAACTTTGTAAAAGTAAAGGTGGAGCAGACACGAGATGGGAGAATTAGAGGCAAAGAAAGGGGCAGAGTCATCTTTCAGGGCAGTAGAGGCTGTCAAGAGATATTGCTTAAATTTGATGAAATAAGAAAAAAGTGTATCACTTAAAGGCATCAGTGTAGCTAATAGAACTATACCAAAAGCCATAAAAGGATGGGAAAAGAGTATAGTATCAACTCAATCCTATTCTTTTCAGTCTCTAAGTAAGAAGGTACATCAATAAATCAACTGATATATGAGTAATTACCAGAACAAATAAATATAGAAACTATTCATATTCCTCTCCTTTGCAAACTGGGGATATTGAGGGTGTACGGGGGGGGGCTGTTGCTTTTCATTATAAGCCTTTCTGTTCTGCTTCATTTCATATCTTGTACATAAATTACTTTAATGAAAAACAATTAAAGCTGAAGATTGGTGCAAGAGGGAATTCATTTCTCTGATTTGGGGCTAGATTTCCATCATTTAGATGTCACGTGCCATAACTTACTGAATTAGTTCCTGATAGTGCAGGTGTAATTGGATGGATTCAGTGGCTGTTAAGCACAAGAAAAAGTCACATTATTCTTCCCAGAAACCCCTTGACAAAATCCCACAGGTATTGTCACAGGGTAATTACTATGTGACCCAACGTGGAGAATCGCCATCCTGGGCATCCAGGCACTGAGAGCGCAAAGACACACCCACTGCCTCCACTCCTGGCTCCGTCCACTGTTCTGTCTCCTTCAAACCCTCCTGTCTTTCATCTTCCACATTTCTCATTTTTTTCTTGACATGGCTGTGGCCTCCTTTATTCCTAACTTCACATTCAACTGTGGCTTGTCTCAAGATCCATCTCTGGTTTAATAGCTCAATTCTAATTCCTACTTATTCCCTGGATTTAGGGTTTAATTTGGCAGTTTTGGTCCCCAGCTGCTTCGTGGACCCCATCATCGTCATCAAAGCCTATACACCACAGAATGAAACTGGCACAGGCCCAGTCACTTCTACAAGACACCACACAGTTCTGAAGGAATTAGAATGGCACTCCCTGAGGCCCACGAATTGACAAGAGAACGCGGGTCGTTCAGATTAAGGAAATATCACATAGCCAGGAACATGGACAATCAGATTCACAGCATCCATCTCACTCTGGAGGGTGTTTCAAGAGTTTGCCTCTGTTCATAGTATATTCTATAAATAATTTTCTCTAGAATATACTGTTAAACATTTAAGGCATAGTTCTTTTTGATCAGTTAACTAAATCAATACTGTGAGATACTATAATGTACACATCACCACTTATCCCTGATTTTACACATTATAATGTAGTTTAGAATTTATTTGTTTCATACTGAGCTTTGCACACAGCTGGCACTTCAGATGAATAATTAAGATCACACCAATATTAGGCAGAGCATTTACCAGTGAAGAGTGGCAAAATATAAAGAGTCATTAAATATCTTAGTATTCAACTGATAATTGCCTTCTAGTGTTCAAAAATTTTAGAAACCTTCCTTTCGAATACCAAAAAAATATATAATGATTTATTAGATAAATGTATTGATCATTTCATAGGAAACTTAAGCAAGTCCTAGAGCGAGGATAATACACGTTGAACTCCTTCTCTACTATTCACTAGCTTCAAGAACTTGAGCACGATTCATAATCCTCTGAGCCTTTTTTCTAAACATCCCAATACGGATGTATTAGTCAGGGTTTCTGTTTACAAACAGCGGAGACCAACTCAGACTAACAAACAGAAAAGGAATGTATTCAGAGGACACTGGATTGCTCAAAGCCTGAAGACTATCCCGTTATAGATTCATCAAATGATCACAAATTAGGGGACGTGGGATAACATACAGGAACATTCTGCTTAAGACATCACTGGGACCTACACCACACACACCTCCGATTCAGGGGATCATTCCAGACAAATCCCCCACATCTTTGAATCCCTACCCTGGTGGGAACATCTGATCGACCCTGCACCTCCACCTACCTTGGGAATCCCTGAAAATAAAATAATAGCTAATATTTTGTAGCACTTCCCTCATGACTGTACTATGCTGAACCCCAGGTACATAATAACTCATTTATTCCTCACAACAACTACATGGGGTTGTTCTTTTTTAAAATCAATTAATTAATGAGGTTGTTCCTTTTTACCAAATAACTCATGGGGTACATATGCTTAGTCCCCGTTTCACAGATTAGAAAACTGAGGCACAGAGATGTTAAGTAACTTGCCAAAGGTCACACAGTTGGTGAGTGGTAATGCTAGAATTGAAACCTGCTCTTTACACTAATTTATGTGTTCTCTGTGGTGATGAATATGCCAACCCCACAGATTATCAGCGTGTCTGGGTGCTCAGTAATTATGTAATAATGATGCGATTATGTGATTATGTGATACTTCCCCTTCGAGTCTTCATGAAACAGGGATCACTAATAATGAAATATCTCATAATGGTTTACTAAAGAACCTATGTTTTAGGACAGGCTCCTTCTTGTCCTAAGTGGGTGCATCTCTCTTTGGTAGAAGACACGTTGGCGTTTGACCATCAAACCGTGAGCAGACAACCGGAAAACACACTGGCCATAAAATCAGGAATCGCACCTTACCGTAGAGCGGCCCATCCGTTTCCCATCATGGCATTCAGAGAAAACGATAGTGTTGCACAGAACAATAGTGAAACACACCAGGATGTTTGCACCTGGAGCTGCCCCACGAGGCCCCCCACCCCTATCCCCACCCCTGCCCCACCCTCCTCTCCTGAAAACAGAAGAAACGGGAACCTCAGGGCACCTGCCATCCATGCGCAGCGAGTCGCTATGGGCAATGAGCATCGCCCGTCTGCTATGGGGCACGTTCCCACATATCCATCGTTAACACGTGAGATGATGTTTTCATAAAAGACTCTATTTATTCTTTAAAAAAAAAATCGTCAAAAGATTACTAACCAAACTCAAATCTTCTACTTATCTCATTTGCAGGGACCTTCAAGTGTATGCAACTATTGTTTTTTAAATTACGTTATGTATAATAATAGTACTAACCTATTAACACAGAGTTTTAAAAAACCTGTAGTTAGTGCTGGTGCATTGGGGTTTCGATCTCTGTGGAGCATTCACCCTGCCTCCTGTGAAACGTCTTCACACACGTGGCGGGGCACAGTATTTCACAAAAAGCGGGGTGGGAAGTGCTGACTTACCGAAGTCTTCTCTCTTCCTCTCCTTACTGCTACATACTCACCCATCTACTTCCCCAGAGGTGCCATGCTGTCTTCACCTCTGATCTTTGCAAGTGGTATTCACACAACCTAAAATGCTCTTTCCTCCTTTTTTTGGACGCTTTCCCTAGTTAGCAATCACCTTTCAGCAGAAAGTCCCTGCCCTGACTTCCTAAGAAGGCCACAGGTATTATCTCCTGTCAAATCCCCCTATCAGGGCACTCCTCATTCCACAGCATAATGGTTTATGTGGCGGCCACTCCTGAAGCACCTCACGTGTAGAACTGGGGCCTTGTTCACAGCGGTCTGGACCCCTAGCACCAAGCTAAATATTCAGCACCAAATGCTCACATACGTTCTTCATAAATGCTTCATTGTTAATTTTACTTTCAATCTATATCACCCTGTATTGCCAGAATTAACCACTTTCTCTTTTTCTGAAGAAAATTAAACCATTTTCTCTTTTTTCTTTTATTAATGATATTAATTAATCTCCAATATTAATAGGGAGAATAAGGGAGCACATTGACACTACTCCCTTAGCCAGTGAGAGAAGGAAACCCTTTCAGTAATGTCGAACTTCTCCTAAGAAGTAGCCATAACCTATGGACAAGGGTACCTGACAATAGATTCCACTTTTCTGGAAATGTGACTTGTATAGCCAACGTCCTGCTTGACAGCTCTCCTTGAATGACCAATAAGGGCCTCAAACACAGCACCTCTGAAATCAAACTCCTGATATTCTCACTGCAAATCTCCTAGTCCCCCTCACGTCAGCAAGTGGCAAGAGCTTTCAATTGTTCTCAACTCCTCCTTTTACCTCCCTATAAACAATTTGTCAGCAAATTCTGCCTGGTCTGCTTTCAAAGTGTATACAAAATCCAACCAATTCTTACCACCCACAACTGCTCGAACGCAAGCCAACGATTCCCGCTGGGAATACCGTGCTCGCCTCCTCCCTGGCACGCTCCCTTTCCCCTTGCCTCCCTGCAGCCTTCTGAAACCCGCAAGCCTCATGCCACCCCTCTGCTCAAAACCCTCTGAGGCTTTACATTTCATTCAAAGCGCATGCCAAGGATTTAAAATCCCCTACATGACATGCCCTCCTGCCGTCTTGCTTATATCTTCATTCTAAATGATAAATAAATAAATAAATAAATAAATAAATAAATAAATAAATAAATTCTACTGTTCCTTTAAATGTTCCAGTCAGCCCCTGCTTCATAGCATTTGCCGGTATTCCCTCTGACCAGGGTTCTCTTCCCCCACATACCTACATGGCTGGTTCTTGCTTTACATCTTTGCTCAAAGGTCACTGTCCTAAATGAGAATTTCTATATACACCATATTTAAAATTAGACCTCACACAAAAATATCCCTATGTATTTTTCTCCACAGCACTTACTTCCACACAAAACACCATTATGCCTTATTTATGACGGTGTTTATCCTCCATCTATGCCTGTTGGCATACAAGCCAGTCCCACAAGGGCAATGATTTTTGTCTGCTTTGTTCACTGCTGTGTCTGAGAGCAGGAGCCAGACCTGTTCCATAGTAGATGCGCAGTAAATATTTATCGGCTACATGAAAATTGAGCCCGCAGAACTTTAGGATGAACTATATTACTTATTTGCGCACTCAGCTGCCACTGTCAGTGGGCATTTGCCTATATTTCTGTGGAATAGACAGGTTTTATAGAGCACAGCACCAAAGAAAAAATACAGATGTCCAAGTCATATGGGATTGTTTCTGAATCCCAGTTCTACACATTACCATTGTACGATTTTTAAAAAATTCATTCAACCTCTTGAGTGTCAGATTCCTCTTCAGTGAAATGAAAGAAAAATAACAATAGTAGTAGTAATAATAATATCTACTTTTCAAGGTTATTGTAGAGACAACACAGGCCAAGCATCTAGCACAGAGCATTGTATAAGCTAGGTGCTCACTGAGTGGTTGTTATTGTAATTATTATTGTCACTATTATTGTTATTTTGGGGGTTGAAGTAAATAAGACAAAACTTTTAGACAGTGGTATCTAGTTGGAAACTTGTTCTAAACCACTTGAAAACAGAATGATTTGTTCTCACTTATTTTGTGTGAATTGGGAAAATGTGTTCTCTAGAAAAATGTTTAATGTTTTGTGACCCAACTTCAATGTCAAAGGCACAGAGCCAGAAGAACTCCATTTCTGTCTTAGGTTCCGTAATCTGAACAACTAGGGCAATCATAGAGGATCATTGACAAGTCACACCTTTCTTTGGTCAGCTGGGCAAGCAAAGTTACATAGAAAACTATCACACCTGAGAACCTAACCCCACTGGGACTCTGGCACGATGCTGCCCACATCTCTCTACTGGACATTTAAGGGATCCTTATCATAGGGCAGCCCTGCCCGGGACTTACCAAAGTGGAGGCCAAGACCATTAAGCCACAAATTAAGAGGATAAAGTGCTCTTAATGAGACTATTGCATGCCCAAATCAAATAGTTTCATAACAATGTAAAATATTGCAAAGACAAAAAAAAAAGAAGAAGAAGAAGAAGGAAAGCCCAATGGCTTAAAAAAAAATCTCTGTCTTTCATTAGTTTGGATCTTTCAGGCAAAATATTTAATGAACTTCTTTCAAAAGCTTCTCTTCATGAACAGCAGTGTGAAAGCCACTGGGACAAATAACTAGTTTCTAATCTTGAATGCTTTTTAACACTAAGAGAGAGGGATGACAGATCTATAATACGAAGTCAACCATGTCCTTAGACTCCTAAAATCACTTAAACATGCAAATTAAAGTGCAAGTGTGCTCCTAACAAAACGCACTGCTCTGGAAGAGCCCCCAGTGACTCCAGCATAATGCTGATTAATGTAAGACATTTCTTTCCCAAAGTAGAAGAGCATATTAATAATGCATCAGGAAACATTCTCTGGACAGCTCGGGTTTCAGGTTAAAGCCCCTATTACTTGGCTGTACTGGGCACTTCGGATTTACATTTTAGCACATGAGCAACTCCAGGCCTCCCAATAGCTCACAGGGGTTTGTCCAGATTCTCTCACCTGTTGTCATAGGTGATTCCACCAGTGGAATACAATGTGACAAGCACAGCCATCTGTGAGGCATCTGTGGGGGAAATTCACCATTCACCCATAAATGCCAAGAGGGGGAACCTTGTACTGAGTATAAGAGATGTGAATACACAATATTAATACTGTGCATTGCTGTCATTATTATTCATTTTTGCACCTTTTTTTACACCTTTAATAGATGCTTTCAGATTCCACCCTGATAAAAAATAATTATTTCAGAAAGAAAAGGTATACTAACAATGACAAAAAAGTCTCAGTTCTCAGAATAGTCTACGTTCTGGACCACCTCCATCAAAATCCCTGAGTCTTCTGCCCCAAGTTCACCAGCAGGGTCCCCAGTATTGTTCAAAATCTCACCTGCTGCACTCGCAGCCTCTGCCTCTCACTGCCAGCCTCTCTGTCATGGGACTCCTCTCTCCTGGAGTGACCCCTGGGCCTTAATAGTCCCATCCACACCCCGAGCCAGGTGCAATGCTGCTGCTCCCAGGGCCTCTATCCTGATGTGGGTGTGAGTGTCACCCCCAATGTATGCAGCTTAGAAAAGCTAAATTTAAGATTCAGCCGTATTTTCTAAGATGAATTCTGTTCTCCACTCTCCTTTTCCTTTCTGAACACTGTATTAAAAAATCTAGCTGAAGTCGTTTGATATCAAATGAAGTTATGCAGCTTTTGGTTCTGTTGGAACTAAGTGGGCCCATCAACAGGTTAGTTGAGTTTATAGGACCATATCACATTTGATATACAGATAGAGATAGAGATAGAGACATACAGTGAGTGATAGTGCATGTGACTATGCCATAATGGCAGCAATTTGCAAACCTCATTAGAAAGTATTCTAATTTCTGTGTTTCTGTATGTGCCTCCGTATATATGTGCATATATATATATATATATATATATATATATATATATATATATATATTTGTGTGTGTGTGTGTGTGTGTGTGTGTGTGTGTGTGTACCCTGTACTCTACTCACCAAAACTTCTCTCTCTGGCAACACCATGCATACTCATGGCTTCCATAATCACCGATACAAGGTGACTCACAGGTGTGTATCTCCAGCCCAGATACCTCCTCTGAGCTCTAGTTTGTCTATTTGATACAAACTTCTCAGGCTGAACACATATCGTTTTACCATCTTGCTTCCCCTTCCCATGGGGCAAGTTGGAATAAGGGGAGCCTCTTCAAGTGTCTCCTTGCCGACCACCATCCACTGAGCAGTACAAAGCAGAAACCTGGGTCACCCATTTCCCCATCTTTCTTCTTTACCTTTGAGATCCAGTCTATCACCGAATACTATGTATCTTATCATGCATTATCTGGCCTAGCATATCATCTCTGTCTCCTTTTAACACTATCACAGTCCAAGCCACGTGAGAGTCCAAATAAGATGTTTTTTATTGCAATGGATCAAAGCAGAAGCTAAAGTTAGGAACATTAAGTAAAAATTTCCCATAATCTAAAGACACCAGAAAACACATGGGGGGCACATACCTCCCCCAAACCAGCTGGAGCCTCCGGCCGTGGCCCTGCTGATTTCCTCCAGTTTATGAAAGCAGATGCCTTGAGGAGGAAGAGAATTCAAGAACAGCAGAGGTTATGATTAGAGTTCTGCAGTTCTGTGAACCCCGATCACAGCATCAATACCGTCATTATCCCCAGTAAGTCAGGTACAGAGATTGGAAGATGGAATCTCATTGGCTTTCTCTGGTTTTGTTTTTTGCTCACATGCTAATTTTGACAATTTGACTGAAGAGAACACAGAAAGAGATGTCACGTCAGAGATGTGGCCATTTTGTTTTGAATTCCCACACAGTCATTTGAGTAAGGATGAGTAAAAGCCCCATGGGTCCAGTTAACCCCACGGAAGTTACGTGGGTGTGCGTCATGCAGCCAAGCACCAGAGGCCGGAGGCCTGGCTGGCTGCTGGGAAAGGAAAAGCCAGCAGCAAGAAGGTATGGGAGGGCCATGAGCGGTGGGAGGAAGAGCCGTGACTCAACGAGGCAGTGAGGAGGTCCTCAAAACACTGGGCAAAGAACTCACCCGGGTGTTCCATCAAAGGAAAGGACATTTCGAAGTTGGCCTCAAAGGAAATGTCTTCAGCCCAGAATTCACCAGAAAAACAATAATGTTCAAAAGATAGCGCCATCATCAGTTCAAAGAAAAGACATCTGATCCCTTTCTCTTCATCTCATCTCCAGGTTCTCAACACACCAACGAGGGGGGCAGGCGTGACAGCCCAGGCAGCCTGCGGCCAGTACTGCAGGCCAACACCTCCTCCCGAGAGGAAGGGTGGTGCAGAGGATGAAAGCAACATGAGATTGAAGTTCTAAATGGGCCCACCATGAACAGGACCAAATGACTGACCGTGTCCAATGGATATGAATCTGTCAGATGTCACTCAGGAAGGGCAAAAAAGATCTAACAGGGTTTGTATGAAGAAAGTAAAAGGAGAAAATAAAACTGCTATATTTCATATTTATACTTCATTAAGCATAGACCTTTTTAATAAACTAGATGTAAAAGCTACTAGCACCTTTCAACTAGACCACTGCAGTATATTAAATTCCTGGCAAGTCTCACAGCACCCACACCAGTCTCCCTCAAATGTGATCTTATAAGAAAAGTATATCTAACCATGTCAGCCAATCAAAACCCTTCATTTTAATCCCCATTATTTTTAAGAACAATACAAACTGTTTTAACTCAAACCATGAAGACCTGCAATATCTTGATCCCACCTAGAATCCCAGCATTGTGTTGGTTTCAAGCTCTCTTCTGTAGCTATTTACTCCAGCCTCCTTTCAGTTCCTCCTACTTACCACACTCCCTCATGCCACAGGACCTTTGCACGTTCTCCCCTCTGAATCTGTCCCACATTTTGTCCAGTTAACTCTTAATCTTCCCTCAGATCCCAGCTCAGACATCATTTCCTCAAAGTATCCTTTCCTACCACTGTTAGCTAGATTACATCCCATGATTAAAGCTCTCATAGTACTGTGGATAACTCCTTCTGGTATTCATCAGAGGTGCACTTTCATATTACTTTGTGTGCTTATTTGAACTATGTCTCTCTCTGTAATCTTCATCCTTCCCACCCCGCCAACATCACACTCTGTGATGGCAGAGACCATGTCTGTTAATACTCATTTTTGTATCCCAACTGTCTAACACAGCGTTGGACACACAGCATAAAATAAGTCAATGTTTGACAAGTTAATGAATTGTAAAATTCATGTGTTATGACCGTTAAAATACTAGCTACCAGGTTGGAAATCCTGGAGTTCATCAGCAGCTTTTCCCTTAATTAATCTGGATTGGTGTTATTGAATATGCCAGTGTTTGTCAATATTTTGGTCACTTGGTGAAAAGCCATAACAGCTTGAAAAGTTGATGCTGAAACTCAAGATGCAAATAAGGTCTTAAGTTTTAAACCTTTAATCCATGTGTCCCAGAAGTGTCTTGGGTTTGAACCAAGAAGCACTTGGATAAATCCACAAGGGAACAAAAAGTGAAGAACAAAAGACAAAATACGCAGACTCACTGACATCTACTTTCCAATACTAAATGGAAAGGAAATTACACCAGCGAAAGCACAACAGTGAGTATATACTAAGTCCCCAGCAAATGTTTGATAATTACTATAATTATAATACTACACATGCATAACATTTTTGTTTTCTAATAAAGTATGGTCATGTGCAAAATTCAGTTGCAATTTCTCTCAAGTTAAAATTTTTTAATATCTTACTATTTTAAAAATTCTGACAAAGCTAATTTTTTTATACTTTTAATAGCAGACTTGCCAAAAGTTCAAACTTTTCTTACATTTTTAGTTCTGTTTTTCTTACATTCATGGTACACGGTTTTATTAGAATTAAAAGACAGCATTAAATTGGCTTAATTCATTCTATATTTCAATCTGGACACAGTTGAATCTGACAGTCAGACAGCAGCCAAATTTCCCAGCACCAGGCAACACATAGAAAACTACTTCAATTTCTCCAAAATCATTGGTGAATAAAAACTGTCATAGTACTTTGTGTTTCTGATACTGAAGCAATGTCAATCCTAGATGAGGTTATTCGTAGTGTGAAATTGGCTGCTTACCTTTGGGAATACCATTTGGAAAATAACCTAATGTTTTTAAGTTTATCCTTAGAGTGATTAAATAATTTTCAAATGACTGCTGCAGGCTGAAGAATTTTTTTTTCTTTCCAGAAAGAACTTCACCATTTTTCAACCCCAGAATGCCATCCTCTATCTACAAAATATATCATTAAGACATTAAAGTAAAAACCAAGCCTTATGTGGACATCAAAGGTTTAGCCTGTGCCAAATTGTGATAAGCTTTAAAAAGAAAGAAAAAAGCCAGCGCTCTTTGGAATATAAGTGCTCTAATCCTTTACCAAAAACTCTTTGATTTACACATGTGGTCTGAACACTGTAGGCCCAGGAGAACGATATAATTAAAAACATATTTAAGGCAAGAGCTTCTAAAAGACACATTTATGTAATCCTCTATCTTACTTAATCTAAAAGAATGTCTGTAATCTTATTTTAAATACTAATCATCATCATGGAAACTATAGCTTAGATATGGCAATGATAGTTTTTCATTAAGTTTTGAGACAAGCAAGGCTAATAATTAGGATTTAGTTTAAATGAAAATGGCTGGTTCCTCCTCGGTAGTTCTCCTTTAATATCAGGGGTATGCAATAATCCAAAACGACTATCCCATAGTGTTATTCATGATTCTCCTATTTCATGATTTTACCAGTATCATTATTAAAAAGAAAAGTATGGTTCTGTGTTTACTACTGTGTAAAGTAATTGAACAGTAATACAAGCAAAAATACATGGTAAGAATGGCATGTTTTCTTTTTTACAAGTGAAGCCTGTTTATCAAGCCAAATAATATAAGGAAGGCTGGGGTGCAGAGGGTGTGTGAGGGGGGTAGGGAAGTGACTGAGACCCCTGTATGAGAATATGATGTGCATGACTCATTGTCAGGAAGCCATGCTCTTTATTTTTCAATAATGGGGATGAGTTTGTCCTGAGTCATCAACAATCTTGCCCAGATGTTTCTGTGACTAAGTGCTTAATTTTCAACAAGTGCATTTCAGCAAAGCAAACACATAGCACAAGATATTTATATTAATTTATAATGTTTATAAATATAAAAATGTATCAAATTACTATAATTTCTAAAGCATCTCTTATAAATATGTACAAATTCCTTCCACAGAACAATTGAGGCCATCAACATTTTTCTGCACTAGTGACTAATGACTGTCCCTCTCTGACTTCCAGCAGCTCGACAGGGACTCTAAGTCACCAGCAGCTGCAAAGGACAATTTCATATTACCAGTTGCTGGGGTCATTTTACTGCTATTCACAATCCATTTAGGGCCACACAGGTGCCCTCACCGCCCACCCCCACCGCCCCTTCGTTCCACAAGATAGGAAGCAAAAAGGATTTTCAACATGGCTGCATGCTTAGAGAAAGTATGGACATATGATAAAGCATTCATGTCACATTAGATTGCATGGTTTCCTGTTAAAGTCAACCTGTCCAAGGACTGGTCATATATTGAGTACTTTGTCAATAAGCAGTGTGTTCTTACCAATAAAGCCAAAAGACAGTGGATTACTTGAAAAAGAATTCAAAAATTGCAATCCATTTCATTGTCATATATCAATGAAATCCAAACTTTACAATGAAAATAGTTTTTAAGAATAGAGACCAGGGCTGGCTGAGTGGCGCGTTGGTTAGGAGTTGACTTGGGACGCCAGCTCTGAGCAGCAGGACCCCGGTTTGGATCCCACATGAGGGCCAGTGGCACTGCGCGCTCTACAGCTAAGATGATGAACAACAGCTTGACCTGGAGCTGGGCTGCCATGAGTCGCTGGCGACAGTGTAGGCTGCAGTGGGGCTAGCCAGCAGCGGGCGTGAGCTTTTGTAAGCCGCCATGAGAGGCCGTCCAATGGCCAGCAAACAACNCAATGATAATACCAACATGGGCCAGTGAAGCGACATCCTCCACAACTAGACTGGAGAACAAAAGGACAGCAAGTTGTCTGTTCCCCTTTCCCGATTCCCCAACGCTGTTCCCCTCCTTCAATTCCCCAGTAAAATCTTTAATAATAATAATAATAATAGAGACCAACTCCATCTCCTTAGGGTGGTGTGCAAAGGAATATGAATTGAGGGAACAGATTCCTTTTGGGGGGACTGAGGCCTTAAGGACAGACAGCACAGTCAGTGCTGTATAACTATGGGATTCTGAAATATCAGGCAAGGCTAAGCCACATATTTTTGGAAGGACTGTTGTAACCAAAAAGGGCTGGCTCTTTCCCATAAAGTGCACTGGGGATACCCTAGCCCCAGTCAGTCTCTCTACAGATCTCACAATCAGTGAAGAGACCAGCCAAAAAAATGTATACACATTTTAAGAAAAACTCTATTAAAATTGCAATACTCAATATATACTGATAACAAAAGATTAATACAAGTCACATTGACTTCTGCAATTCTAAGAGGTGCTCAAAGTGGTGACCATCAGCGTCCAGACACTTCTGATTACGGCAAACTACTGCTTGAGCAACACTGACCAAAGTGTCCACTTGCATACATTTTTTGGCACCCCAGTATTTCCACACCATTTTCATCACCCAAGTAGTACTCATTAAACACTAACTCCCCATTCCTCCCTTCTTCATCCCCTGATAACCTCTTATGTACTTCTGTCTTTATGAAGTTGCCTAATCCAGATATTTCATGTAAACAGAATCATACAATATGTGTCTTTTTCTATCTGATTTATTTCACTCAGCAGAATGTTTCCAAGGTTCATCTATGTTGTAGCATGTGTCAAAATTTTATTAATTTTTGCAGCTGAATAAAATTCCATTATATGTGTGTACCATGTGTTCTTTCTCCATTACTCTGTTGATGAACACTTGGCTTATTTCACCTTTTGGCTATTGTGAATAGTGCTGCAAATAATCTTGTCATACAAGTATCTGAGTCCCTGTTTTCAATTCTGTTTTGATTCTATGAGAGACTCTTTAAAAGATTATATGTGCTTGACTTTTTCCTTGTATTACCTTCTTTATCAAAGTACATTACTACTTATTAAAAATGTAGCTGTATTTTTAAATACCTTAAGAATGTCATCGGTTCCACAAGATTTTGTAACACACAAATAAAAATATTTGTCTGTTTTCATACTTAGTCATCTTTCCAGTACATGTCTGTGTTCATATTAATATTTTATTTTTCTCAAAATATAAATATTGGAATTTATTTCTAAGAACTATTGGACATGACATACAAAAATTAATTATCATACTTTAAACATAAGCAGAGTGATTCTAAAACTATGGTATGTCTATAAGTTGGTAATTAATCTGTAATTTCAGCATCCAGTGGTTTTAAAGCATTAAATTCTGTACTCTGTGTAAACATGCATATCATGTGTTAAAGAATTTTTTATTTTATGAATTTTTCTCCATAAAAGTATATATTAATTTGGTATTTTTTTCATAGTTTTCTAATTCATGCTAGTGTAGAGAGAGAAATGAGTGATGGATAAATATGCTATGACTAAATTATATTCAACATTACAATGAATATTTAAAAAAATTCTCGTTTCTTACTAGCAATCCATTAAAAGTTCTAAAATGAAAAGTTTTCTCAATGAGAGTCCCTTAAGAAAAGGATTGCCAATTTATCTTTAGGTTTTTTTCTCTTATCTGTGTCCAACAGCCATGCTCACCAACAAACCTCTCCCACTCAAAAGCATCGAAATAGAAATGATGAAAATGTGGAAAGGATGTATGTCTGTGGTATGAAAACAGGAGTGGGTTGCTTCACTTCCATCTCCTCCTGGAGGATTAAACTGATACTAATCCTGAGAAATACACAGAGAAAAATCTCCTTTCCCCAAACATACACTCACACACAAGTTGTTTTAGTAAGAGGGGGAGGGATTCTTGAACAGCTCTAACTTTGAAAAAGTAGAGAGTGACTTTTAACTGCTAAGAGAAGAGATGAAAACATAAATGATTGTTGGTAGGTTGAGAACGTTTCTTGTCCAAAGACCCTAAGAATGCCTTTTATTAACAATTTTTCAAGTAACTGACAGAACATTCACCCAGACAGAAAATAGGCAGAAATCTCTGGCTTAAAATTTGGGAAAACTGACAAGCATTGTACTCTTGTCTTAACTATACTTACGTCTACCAATGAGGAGAAAATATATCTTGACAGCATGCAAACTTTTCAGTTCCTGGATAGCATATTTTTATTAACAACAATAAAACTAAACACCAATGGAAACATAGAGTAACATTTGCCTTTGATCCTAAAATAAATGGTTAAGTTCTGTCTGAATCTGAGGGACTTAACCTACAAAATGGAATAATGAAACACCATACCACCCTACAATCACCCCTCAGGGTTGTTTTTTTTTAAGGTCTGAGTGGATGAAATACTGAGGAGAGCACAATGACTGTGCCCAAGAGAACTATAACACCTAATTGACCCCCAACACTCAGGAAAGGGTGTTATCACTCAGGAAACTCCATCTCAATTCTTTCTTTTAAGCACGATCACAAGCCCTGTGGAGCAAAAGCAGGAAACTCTCCAGCAAGAGCTCTTCACTAATTTACTGCCTCTTAGTTGCAAGGAAGAAGCTATCTAAGGGATAAAAGGGTTATACTCTCAGCTAAGCATGGTGGGCATCTGAGAAGTCCTAAGGAATATGTGGGTACACACACACACCCTTCAAAGCATATCTGAAAGTGGCTGCGATAAGGAGTCAGCTCACTGCGAAATGTCTAAGCCATTCTCTCTAGTAACGAGGAGTGCTTGAATTTTCTTGATCAGTCATAGTGCATCACCTGGAGTTTTCATTGGCCATAAAGAAAACTAAAGTAATGGTATTTCTAAGTGTCGATCATACTCAAATACTTCTATCTTCTCTTGATGAATTGTCATAGATATCTTGAATAGAAATATTCCTAAATATATTTTGGAGGTTTTTAAGCTACAACAGCATGTATGGTAATGAATGTGCTAAACTGTATCTTTTACTATACCTTATTTATTTTTACTATTTGATATTGCATATATCAAATAGTATAAAAACCCCTGGACCTAATATTCAAGGATTTATTTTCATCCATCTTCTCCAGCTACCAGGAAGAAAAACCTCCTCTTTAACATATAAATTTAAAAACATGTAGTCTCTTGGAGAGATCCAAGATGGCAGAGTAGATAAACACTGTGCCTGCCTCCTTCCATGAACACATTAAAATTACAATGGAATTATAGAACAATAAACCTGGAGAACCATCTGAAGTCTAGCTGAACAGAAATCCTATAAGTAAAATACAAAGAAGAAGCCACGTCGAGACTGGTAGGAGGGGTGGAGCTGCGGAGCAGACCCCAAACCTCCCTGAATAAGGAGGAATAGCTCAGCAATGGAGGTTCCCCCTGGAGGAGCAAGGCACTCTAGCCCCCCACACTGACCTTCCCAGCCAGAAGTACTGGTGCCAGGAAGAGGAGCCCCTACAATATCTGGCTGTGAAAGACAGTGGGCATTCCAACTGTTTGGGTGGGACTGAAGGCTGCGGGAAACCCAGATGTCCTCTTAAACAGGCCGAGCACAGACTCACTCGCTCACAGGCACTCACCTTGGGCTCCAGCGGAGGGCTGGTGACTTAGGAGGGCCTCGGAGACATAAGGAGAGCAGACTGAGATGTGTGGCTGCAGGGGGAGAACTGGAGGACAGCCTGCATTTTCCCGGTGAGGGGTCCTCTTCCCGTGCAGCTGTCAGGTGAGCTCCATCTTTCCTACGTTGAGCCCGCCTCCACAGGCCAAATATGAATCTGATTGGCCTGAGCTCTGCTGCGCTACCCTGCTGACTCAGCTGGGACCCCACCCCACCCAACTCTAGCACAGCTGGCGGCACTTTCTCTGTGAGCAGCCAGCCCCTCCCACAATTCACTCTTTCTTGGAAAACTATCAGAGTCCACAGGCCCCAGGTGAACAGTGACTGGCCTCAGTCCCACATGGAATATATGTTGTTATCTTACACATCCTACTGCTAAGAGAGAGTCACAATATTTGGTGGCCTCCTCTGGAGAAATGTACCTAAATGTATTGACTCCACGTATAGATTCCCTGCTCTGATATATTTGCCAAGTAACCCATGAGGCTAATGGTTTTATGTGGGGTCAGTGCAAGTGAAGCCTCTAGGACTGGATTCAGCTGAGTCAGGCTTCAGTGTAAGGAGTTATGCTAGCTGGTCTTTATGAGCCATTGCCCATTAATCGATTATGGCATAACAAACCACCCAAGTCATAATTACTGAAAACCACAATAATCATTTATTTAGTAAACTTTGGGCAGGGGTCCGTGGAGATAACTCATCTTTTTTCTACCATGCCTGGGCCTTAGCTGAGATAACTCAAACAGCTGAGGGACTGGAACTGCTGAGGGCTGGCGAGGTAATCTCTCTATAGGGTCGTTCCACGCAGGCTGAGCTTCCCCACAGCATGGAGGCTTTGGAACGATTGAATTTCTTATATGGCTGCTCAGGGTTCCAAGTAGGAAAAGTAGAATCTGCCAGTCCTTTTAAGAGGCTAGGCTCTTAATCTGAATCACTTCTGCCAGACTTGATTGATTATGCAAGTTAATAGCCATCCCAGACTCCAGGGTGGAGGATCAGAATACCTTTCACTACGCATAGTCAAGAATATGCAGCCATCTTTAATCTAGGAGAATCAATGGATCCAACAGTGTTCACATTTTCGGTGATTGAACAGATTGCTTTAATGATCCTATGGTAGGACTTAAATATAAAATCACAGCAAAAGCTGTGGGCAAAGCTATGCCCTCCTTAACAAGTAACTGTCCTCTTTTTGAGAAATAGATTTTGACTTGCTGTTAAGTTCTGATAGAGACTTAACACATGACTACGGGACACCAAGCAATCAAGTGACCTGAGCAACACATCATCGAGTGGATGCCATCTGATCCACCAACAAAAGAAAGACATGCCCATCCAATTTTCATTTCCAAGTGGAAGAGGTGTGTACTTTATCAGGCTTAGGCCTGTCCTAAATACACAGTTAGTGACAAGGGTGGAGGGTTTACATTCCTGCTGCTCATCAGTTAGCCCTCAGCACACATATGAGCTTCATTCAGAGTTCCCTCTGTCTGACTGAGAAGGAAAAACCTCACCTGTCTGACAGACAGCTCTTCATGATATCCTAGTATCACACAAATTTGGATCATTATGGCTCTACATTTTCCATTTAGGGTGATCTTGAAGGATAATGGGAATGGGGACTCCTCCAAGTGGGGGGAACATATTCATTGTTGTGTTGTCTCGGGTGAGTCTTGCTGTCAAGGGGAGGCAGGAGTGCTGATGTCTGGTTGGAGACAAGGAGGCATGTCTGTGGCTTAGGGAATCCCACTGGGCCCCTCAAAACTGCACCAACATGCACTTGTACAAAAGAAACAAATAATTCAGCAAGCTAGTACAGGCAGGATCATTAAGCGTTCAAACCTCTCAGGAATAAATTGTAAGTCACCTCTCAGCTAAAGAAACTGTCCTGTGAAGGTATTGCCTAAAAGCAAAGAAAACCTGAAATGAGAAGTTAAAAACACATTAGTATATATCAAATATGACCTTGTGAACAGCTTTATAAATGAGGACTACAGTGATGACCTCCACTTTTCATTGTTCTGTGTTCTCACTTGCACATGATTCCTTTTCTTTCCCACTCTCACTTTACCTGTGATATTATTATACAGGATATGCAGGTAATGCTATCTTAGTGCAAAGACTACAGGATATCAAAGTGCTGCTGAGTTATGAATTAAAAGAAGAATCAACATAAAAAAGAAATTAATGCAGAAACTGATGAGACTTTGTGCTATTGCTTTCAGAGAGAAGGTTTATTATTGTGTGTAGAGAAATCGATGCATTTGTATTAGGCAGTAGCACTTTGAAGTTACTATGAGGTTATTTGGAATTTTTAAATATTAGAAGATGGGTAGAGGTGAATGTTAAAAAGCCAGAGGGGTATACTGTGCAAAGACTGTACATTGGCTCACTGAACGCCAATTCCAGCCCCCTCTGGAGCTTATCTTCCTGTATTGCAGTAACAAGAAGTAGAATTTGTATATTAACACACCAAAAGAGGGAAAAACACATTATTTAAATTATGCAAAAGTAACATTCTGTAAAAATCAACTTGTATTCATTATTGTGTGAAAGCTCTTAGCCAACAAGAAATAGAAGTAGACTTCCTTAACCTGATAAAAGAATTTGCCAACCATGACAGCAAAATATCACCTTGTGTAAAAACATAGGTTCATTCCTACTATCACTTATGATATTCCAAACTAACACAATAAAACAGGAAAAATGAGCTGTAAATATAAAACAGAAAAATGTGTCGTTATTTACAGGTGGTATGTTCGTGTATCAAAATTAATAGTAATGAAAACAATTATACTACTATTTAACATCTATTAAGCCCTTACTATATCAGGCACTTTTCTAAGTTTGTTTATGTAAAGTAACTTAATAAAAGATTAACAATAACTACACTCTTTACCAAAAAATAGATTCTTTGGATAAAACATTGTAATTTTTGAAGTCCAGCAAGTAGTTGGATACATGCATAAAATACACAATGAAATTATTAATGCTCTTATAAATGTGAAATCCAGAAAGAAAATATGAAGTAAAAAGGTCTAGTCCCAATAGAAATAAATGTATAAATAGCATAGGAATAACCAAATACATAACAAATAACACTTATATGAAGAAAATCAGAAAATACTAGTAAAAGACAAACAAGTACAAATAGAAAGATATACAAATGTCCTAGAAGAGTGGATTCAATATGGCATATATTTAATTTCTCTCTGTATTTATTTATAAATCAATGTAATTCAAATCAACACACTAATAGGATTTTTGCTATAAATTGACAAGGTGATTTTAAAATGCATTTGAAAAAGTAAATGTATGAAAATAACCAAGAAATTAAAGGATAATCAACAAAATGAGGAATCAAGACTTATTTTGAAACTATGGTAACTAAACATTTAATTCTAAAGGGATGGACAAATATATCAATGGAAATAACTTTGGAAACAATGGGAACAAACAACAAAAGTGGATCTGCACATAAATTAAAACTTGATATAATACAGAGGTGTCATCACAAAATAGGTAAGATGGAAAAACAAAATAAAATGGGATACCAAATTAATTTAAATATGCAAGTACAAAATAATAAACAAATAGTTTAAAAGTTTTTGAAGACAATATAGAATATTTT
Source organism: Hipposideros armiger (assembly GCF_001890085.2). Taxonomy (NCBI): domain Eukaryota; kingdom Metazoa; phylum Chordata; class Mammalia; order Chiroptera; family Hipposideridae; genus Hipposideros; species Hipposideros armiger. The sequence continues at coordinate 4,202,150 of NW_017731436.1, forward strand.
TATGACATCAAGACTAAAAGAAATTTCTTAAACAAGCTGTAGGAAGCTCAAATCACAAAGAAAAATACATTATGAAATCAGCATGTCTCATAGGACAAAAGTAACTATAAACAAGGTTAAAAAACAAACAACAGGCTGGGGAGATATTTGAAACATGTATAACATACAAGAAATTATTTATCAGAGTATATAAAGAATTTATACACACAAAATATTGAAAAAGAGTAAAGTGTGCAAAGAGGAATTCACTGAAAAGGAAACTCCTATGGGCAGCAAGTGACTTTTCCAGCTCCTTTGCATTAGGTTGGATCCACTTAATTGAGTTTTGGCAAATGGGATGTGAGCAGAAGTGACGAATGCCACTAGGATTCTGATGAAAGAAGAAATGAAATGGAAGAGAAAAGGAGGAAGAATAAGAGGAAGAAGAGGAGATGGAAGAAGGAGGAGGAAGGGGAGGAGGAATGGAGGGAGAGAAGCAGCCACCGCCCCCTTTGTGATCCTCCAGCTATCTGTCCTGCTGCTAGAACGAAAGGAGAGGCAAAATATTCATGATGCAGGGCTGAAGGAAGGCTGCTTGCTACCATCGTATATAATATTCAAGAAATTGAGAGTTCGGGGTTGATGCTGCAGCATAGCCTACCCCTAACCTGACTAACATGACACTCAACCGAGCTTAGCCACCGTTTCTACATCCCAGTGAATGAGAACTCCATCCCTCGAAATGCTGCCTCCTCTTTTTCTTTGGACAGTCAATGGATCCAATGATATTCTATCCAACATCCAATCCATCAGTGAATCCGAAGGCTCTGTCTTCAGAAAACACCCAGACTCTAACTTTCGTAGTCATCCTCCAAGTGGTCATCATTTATCATCGGAGTGACTCCAGGAGTCTAAGGACAACTCCCTGCTTTCTCACTCATTCTCCTATAATCTCATCTCTACACAGCAACCACAGTGTTTCTCCTGAAATGTACGTCACAATTTCTGGAACATGATGATGTCAGCGGTGCAGTTGTTTAAAATTTCCCAAACATCTCCTGCAAACCACATAGAAAAGCCAGTATAGCTAAAGACAACGTGGATAACAAACCCTGAACATGGGTACACGCTAGTGACAAGCAACAGAGCAACAGCTGCATGACAAGGGAGCAAGAAGCAAAAGATGACTGAGTAGTTTAAAAGCCCCCTGTAAATATACACCTCAAAAGGAAAGGACTTACTTAAGAGAAAGTCTGGGGTAAAAAAACTGAGAACAATTAGTGAAATTAAGAAAAGTCTTCACAGGCTCAGAGTTGCAGATAAATGCCCCAAACAACCCAGATGTGCGAGAAACTAAAAAGGATGTGATGGTTCTAGTCTTCAACAAAATCCCACAAATATCCAGAAAACACTTCCATCCTCCAGGACAGTGCTTTATCCTACTGGAAACAACCAAACTGAGCAAGAAAGGAAACCTGTGAATGATAGACATTCTGAGGGGCTCAGAGAAAGGAAACCTCAGGAAACAGGCAGTACTTTAGAAGGCAGGGCTTGTGGACCTCAGGAACAAGAGGCCGAAATATCTTTCTAAGCCAGACATGGCTTCAGCAAACAAACAAGAGGCTAACAGAGAGAGGGCACATTTTGAATCTTTATTGGTTAAAAACAGAGAAAGAAATTCTTAAACTGTGATACAGATAAAAACTATTCTGGGCTGCATTTCTCTTAACACCCCAGGAAATTTCATCTGATTTTGTTCCTCATTCAAACATGAGGAACCCCTCCAAAAAAAAGTCCTAACACCATACAACACTATTGCAATGCAAATATAAATGAGGCCTTAAGAACATTAAGAGAAACAATGAGAATTCACCCCAAAAATGAGGTCACAGAGCAAATAAGACCTGAAAGGTAATATTTTAATATTAGGAAATAATTAATACAAACAGCACAAATAAGAAGTAGAAAAGCTCAGAAGAAATGAATAGATATCAGTAAAGAATTAAGAAAAATATATTTTATAAAAGAATTAAAAGATGCAACGTCTCTGGCTCTAAGGAGGAAAGAAGACCATGAGCCTAGGGATGTGGGTGGGCTCTGGAAACTGGAAACGGTGAGGAAATGGACCTTCCCCTAGAGCCTCTAGAAAGAAACAGCCCTGTCAACACCTTGATTTTACAGCCAAGTCAGACCCATGTCAAACTCCAAACCTGTAGACTTATAAGGTAATATGTTTGTATTGTTCTAAGTCACAAGTTTGTGGTAATTTATTATCTCAGCAACAGAAAATGAACACAATATACATGTACTCAAATTATTTTTTAAGGTATAAGAATGAATGAACACAAAATCCAGAATCACATAGTATACTCAGAGACTTCTGAGGTACTTGGAAAGGTTTTAATTCTCAAAAGGGCAAATATACGTTGGTTTGTTTTTTTATTAGTGTTCATTAAACTGTGCATACGCTCTTTATTGTGACTGATGTATTTTATATATAATAATATTTTAAAAGACAAAAGCAGTAGGCTGGGGTGCATGCAACAGGGGAACATCATCTTCAGTGTCCTGAATGGGGACATCTGCTTAGGTTGCAGATTTGCTCATCAGCTCGGTCCTAGATGGGTGTCCACACAGAGAGTAAAGGTGGCAGGACACCTCTCTGCTATCTCTACCCTTTAAGACAGCGAAGTTGTGTGAATGTCTCATGATTGTGTGTCCCAGCCATGAGGGCTGCCCACTCGGTGGGGCACTCCAACCACAAGGGTCTGGTGGGGAGACCACCAGGGGCAGGGCCTGGTGTGAGGGCCTGTGGAACAGCTGGAGCAGCAGCTGATCTCAAATAAGGGCCTGAGCAGTGGGAGTCCCTGCCCCGCCCCCTTAAAACCCGCGCATGCGCTCACAGACAGCCGGCATCTGGACATGTGCCATATACATGAAAACGACAGCCCATTAGTGTCTGCCTCCAAAGCACATACAGCCAACAAGGAGAGAACAGTGGCCAAGACCAGCTAAGTAAAGAGATGTTTGCCCTTTTCTCTACATCTCTCCTCCCTGGCTCCCTCTGACCCAGTGGAGCTGGCTCCTAGCTAGAGAAGGTGGGGGAGGGAGTGACAGAGCAGGCTGTGCCCAATCTTCATTCCAAGTCCTTTGTGCCAAGAGCCTGTCTTGCGATGGGATGAAAAAAGAGTTTTGAAAAAAAAATTAAAATTTTAAACGGGGCTGGAGTGAGTTTAATAATGGAAAGTGACCAGCTAATTATGGAATCTGCCCAAGATACCATCAAGGAATGGGAAAGGAGATTTGATACAGAAACTTTTAAGACTGTAACTGAAAAAGAAAACTATGTCAACTTACTATTCTACCAAATTGATACTGCTAAAAAAACCCCAAAAAGTTAGCTAGGGAATGGCCCCCAGATCCTGTCTAAGCAAGGAAATATAATGTTCAAGTTCAAAGATGGTGGGGATTAGAACCCCTCCATCAAGTGCCATAGCTCAGCCACTCTTTAACCCTAGATAATTTATCTAAGCTTTGGTTTACTATTCTAAAAAATGTAGAATAAATCTTTAAAAAAGTAGACCTGTTTGCTCAGTTGAGAAAAGGATAATAACAGTACCTATTTTATAGGGTTGTAAGGATTAAATCAAATTATAGGCACAAAGTAAACACCAGGTACTTGACACATAGTGAGCACTCATTGGATGTGAGCTTCAATGACTGGCTGGGAATTAAGGAACTTGGGAAGACTTCCTGGAGATGGTGACACTTGATCAATAATAGTCAGCCTAGAGACAGGCCCAGCTGGGGTGCTGGTGATAAGGGATGACGGGATAGTCCAGGCAATGGGAACAGCGTAAGCAAAGAAACAAAGCAAGAAACAAAAGCATCATATGGTCTGGGCTCGCCCACCGCTCAGGCATCACCATGGTGTGTAAACATTTGATATCGCTGAAAAAGGGAGCTGAGTACATGAAAAGTCTCGATTACCCTGTTTCATATCCTAGCTCTGCATCCCAGAAAAGGCCCAAACTCTTTAGGTCTTATGCACACAAAGGTCTTTTTTAATCTGGCTCCTACCTTTGAAAATTCAGTAGCTCGTGCACTCAGACAAGTAACTAGACAGTTCTAGCAGGGCCCGAGTGTCCCTGAATACATTCCAAGTCTCACATCGCCGTCCTCCGCTCACACTCTCCTTAATGCTCGAAACAGTCGTATTCCTCATTTATGTGATGAATTCCTTCTTTCAAATTTAATTTAGTTGGTGCCACCGATGCGAAGACTCGTCATTTTTTTTTAGTCGACAAATATTTATTGGGCACTTCGTCGATGGCGCTGTGCAAGCTGCTGAGGCTACAGGTGTGAGCATGCGCAGTCCCTGCCCACAAAGGGGCACAGCCGGGTGAGGGAGGCGGTCATGCAAATAAGCAATGACTAACCAATGGTAAGACTCCGGATCAGCGGGGGCACGCTGAGAGCGCTGGGCTCCTACCCCAGGCCCCTGGGATCAAGGAAGCTTCCCTTGTGCCAGGAGTTCGCCTGTGTCCCTATCACACCCACTTAGACTGCTGGGAGAGGAAGGAGGAGGGAGAGAAGAATATGAAGATGTGCTAAAATGTACCGTGCTTTAGTACGTGTCAGAAGCAATGCTAAAGCACTTCATTTATGTAATCCTCACAACAACCCTAAAAGACATCTAGTTATTACCCCCCTTTCAAAGATGAAGAAACCCAAGTAACTTGCCAATGTCACTCAGTTAGTGAGTGGGAGACAAAACTCTGGCCTCCATCAGATTAACTCCAATGTCAGGCTGTAAAACAACGCACCACGCTCTGTATAACAGCAAAATGTCTTCATTTTTAAAACATGATTATAGATCGAGGGCAATTTTCACAATTCACTGTAAATACTGTTTACATGTCTGTCTCCGTCTTTAGCCTATGTCCCTCGAGAACCTAGGAGATCCTTTAAGACATAGAGAATAGCTTACGTATTATTCACCTTTTATCTACATGAACTCCAAGTTAGCTCTCAGTCAATGTTAATCCGAATGCATAAATGCAGATATGAATGAATGAATCCTTAAGTGACTGGATTATCTTCAGAACGGGAAAGAACTGAACACATGGGAAAAGCCATAGAGCTTTAGAGGATGGTAACAGCAGGTAACAGGCAAAGGTCCAGGCCAGGATGGCAAGTTGTCAGCATCCACGAGGTCCAACCGTAGGCAACAGGCAGATGTCCTGGCGGCTGGGCAGATCTGTCAACGGATTTGGCAGCAGGAAATAGACGGGCAAGCAGGCAGGCTGGTGGTTGGCATCAAGGGGTTTGGAACCAAGTAGCAGGTAATACTGCCCTAAAGCAGGACCTCATCCAGTTTAAGCACTGGAGAAATAGAGGGGCACTCCTATCCCAGACCACAGACATAAGGATTCAGAGGCAAAGGAAGCAAACAAAAGGACAAGATCTGAAGGCTGGATTCAAGGTCAAAGCTGCAGCAGCATGAGAGGTTGATAGATGCAGAGCCAGCAGGCCACGCATACAGGTCTCTCTGTCCTGCCTCTTTCTGGAATCCCTCTTGCTCTTCGGACCAAGAGGCCCTGAAAGAACTGCTGGTTAAGCCTGTTTATAGCAATTTGTTGGTCTCAGCTGTGGGGATAGGCAGGCTCTGGAAGCAGGAAGTCAAGTACATCGTTATTAAAGGAAGGTTTCTGTGGTGAGGCCAAAACCAGTGGAGTCATCCCTGATTCCTCCGTCTTTCATGCCACACATCCAAACAGTCAGCACATCCTGTAAACTACTTTGCAAATGTAGCAAGCCTCTGACTACTCCTTGATAATTTCACTGCTATGACTCTGGGCCGTGCCACAGTCATCCCCCACCAACTTCATTTGCAACAGCTCCTAACCACACTCCTGGCTCCCGCTGTCACCCCCTCAGGCTGCCCTCAGCACAGCAGCCAGAGTGACCCCATTCTCGTTGTGCTCCATTTTCTACTTGGTTGCTGTCTTTTTCTTATTGATAGTTAACAGTTCCTCACAGGGTTGTGTTATATACACATTGCAAACAATCGTAATGAAGCCTGTGGCTTGTCTTCCATGACGCCCCATTCAAAACCCTCCACCGGCTCTCCAATTCAGCCAGAGTAGAAGCCAACATCCTGAGCCACAAAGCAGCACAGGACCACCTTCTCTTTCTCTCTCCAACCTCATCTCTTACAACTCCCCCATTTGTCATTGCTCTTCTGGGACTATCACTGATATATTCTCACCTCAGGGCCTTTGCTGGCTGTTCCCTCTCCTAGAATGTTCTTTTGTCAGCTAGCCACTCCCTCAGTCTCTTGCTTCCTTCTCATCTTGACTCAAATATTACCTTCTTAGTGAGGCTTGCTTTGCCATCCCGTGTATAATTTCTGGACCCCTTCCAACTCACACACACATATATTATCCCCTTTTTCTGATTTACTTTTCCCCCTTAGCACTTATAATTATCTAACCTGCTATATATTTCATTTACTTACCTTGATTTTTGTCTCTGTCCATCACTAGACTATGAGCCCCAAACAGGTAGGGATATTTGTTTCATTCCTTGCTCTATCTCCTGTGCCTGGAACAGTGCCTGCCACACAGCCACATAATCAATCAATGCTCACCATACATCAGCCAAATGAATGAAGAAAAATACAGTCTAGTACATTTATGTATGGAGAAGATACTGGTTATGACTTATGACTAAGTAAAACTAAAGTTAATTTTATTTTAATTTAAATCATAGAATCAATAAAATTGAGATCCTGATACCACATGTAGGTGTGTATATAAATAATGTTAATTGTGTGTGTGTGTGTGTGTGTGTAAGAGAGAACCTTCTCATATAGTTAGTAGCCATTTTGGCTTTTTCAATCAAGGAGCTCATTAGAGCCTTTAATATGCCAACATATTTATCAAATCCCAAGGAATTTAGATATCAATGTTCATTATCACAGCATATTTACCAAGTGAATTTATTGTTCTCAGAATACCAATTTTGGAGGAAAAATAACAGCTTGACAGCTCTTCAAGAACTATTGTACTGAATGTATACAACTTTCCTTGTGGTCCCAAATATACCAACAACATATCAGACATTGATAATCATCATGATAATGATCAATCTCAGATTTGGCCTCAGAATCCTATTCAACATACTACTAGTAGAAGTTCATTAGAGCTGGTAATAGAGACGAAAGAAATGAGCTATCCCAGAGATTTTAACTGCACCCCCTGCAGCCACAATGTAGCCTCAACCTACATTTAAAACTTAAGGCCTTTATATAATTAAGCCATACTAATCAAGTTTTCCTATACATACCTTATAATTCTAACTGAACCAGCTCAGAATCCTGATACTGTAGTGTGACTTCCACCCCCAAACATCTCAGTGTACACAAATGGTCCCCATTCTTCGCAGATCACTCAAAGGGCCACTGTCATCTACAACCCCTGAGCTGAGCGGGATCTCTCTAGCCTCGATGTTGCTTATCACTTGATTCCTAACGTTCTGATTCATCTAGGCAACCTTCGCAGAGCACAGCACACACCTTGCATATTGAAGATACTTTATACTTTCTAAGTAGCTGTCAACTAAAAGTACAACAGTCACTTCCTATTTGAATGTTGTATTCTAAATCTCTCCTTCCTTGAATTTCTATTACAAATCTGCAAAATCATTCAAAACTAGCTCCACGTAATACAAAGAAAGTCCTCAGTGTATGTACTTCAATGGGCCACTTGGATCATTTATAATTTTTATGCTGTGCAATTTAGAATTCTGTTTACAAAACACATGATTTCCTTTTTTTATCACTCTCTGGCCTACCTCCTCAAAAGAAAAGATAATACCGCTTTATCTCAAGTATTTGTGGTACATTTGTCTAGTATTTGAAATTGATTTCTTCTGGTTACTTCATGTATATAAAGCCTATCTCATCTGGTTTATAAAGTCTCAGAGATAGGAACAATATTTTCCACTAATTTCTATTCCCCGCAATGCCAGGGCAGGCACTTTCTAAGAGCTCTTTAAGTGATTGGGTGAATGACTGAATGGATGCAACTTAAACAGGCTCTCTCTCATACAGTATTAGGTAAAATCTACTAAAATTCTAATGTAAAGACTTAAATTAGTCGATAAAGAACTCTTATGTACTACTGTAACATATTCATAATGTGAAACTGGTTCACAGAAAATCAAGCAACAGAGAGCCTTTTACAACACTTTTGCAATGTGAATATAGATTTCCTGATGTGCAACTTAAAGGTATTTCAATATGGAACTCAAAAATTAGTGACCTGGACCCTTCTAGATATGAGGCAGCTTTAGCAAACTCTGCCTCTCCACACACATACACACAGACCTGTGTGAGCTTTACACATCTCTGAACTTGCTCTGCCGTCAACCAAAACATAGGAAATATGTGAGAAACTGTATCTAGACCACTGCCTCTATCCACCCTTCTTTCCATTAAACCTTGGAAGTAGGTCTGACAAAGCAGAAGACTGTTCCACAATCCAGCTACGATCATCAGGAATCGTAAAAAGAAAAAAAAAATCAATACAACATGGACCCTTAAATTCTGGATTTTTTCTCCATCACAAAGAATCCAAATGTAAGAAATGAACATCATTACGTTCTCTAGGTGAGATAAACATTTTGCTATTTCTCCACAGAGAAGCAGAAGGTTGTTGTCCAATGTTATAGGAAAGATCTGTTGAACCAAACAAGAGTACAAATATGCAGGTTTTATCTACCTGAACATTTGTAAAAAGTACTTAAACTGACTAAAGACCAACTCTATGTTGTCGAGCCATTGTGGGACTGCATGTTATACAAAACTGGACATAACCAACAAAAATCACATGAAGGTGTTGGTATCTGTTATGCTTCTATGGACACATTCAAGTACATTGACCTACAAACACATTAATGCTATTCTAAGAGAATAATATTGAGTCTTTTAAGATCAATGCTGGTAAGTTAAACAAGGGAACATTAATAGCCAATGGCTTATTAAAAATGAAGTACTTATAAAATATGAAAGTCTAATAACATCTTATTTTATATGTTTTGGAGGCAGACTACCTTTTCTTTGTTTTCTTTCTCTCATCTCCTTCAAATACTGATGTAGAAACACAAGCATTTTCCATCTAAATCAGTTCCCTCAGAAGAGCCTGTTTCTAAGGCTTGATTAACACCAATTGAAGAAACATGATAAGCCTTGTTTACTAAAAGTAAAGAAAAAAATGTATGTAAGCAGTCAAATTTTAACTATCCCTCCACCCTTTACTCTGGAGAAGTTTTTCTGGATGGAGCAGTTGGGGGTTCCTAGATTCAAACACATTTTTTTCTTTTTCCTCTGCTTTTCAAAGGTAAAAAAAGTTGTTCATTTTTTTTGAAATGAGCACGTGATAAAAGAGAGAATGAAATGTAAACATGCTACACAATTACTTCCTGAAATAACCTTTCCAGGGTACCAAACTCATTGAGGTAGATTCCAGCTCCCCTGATGACAAATACCCCGAGTTATGAGTAAATGTACTGTAAATATTTTGATCGTTTGTCCTTTCCCAATATCTTCTGTCTGCAAATATCTGGACTGCAAATTTCCTGTCTGCCTTACTACAAAGTCACTCTACCAAAATCTGCTGCTGTACCCAGATTCTCTCAGTATGGAAATGGTCACCATCAAAGCTGCTTTCCATTGTTACCACATGGCTGGTCAAGGACAAGAAGCCCTCTGAGCTCTGAAATTTTGTACAAAGAAAAGGCATCCCCACAGCTAAAATACATTGAAATCCATGTCCAAGTCATATATAATAATTTTATATAACGTTTACATTTTTTGCATGTAACTTGAAGACATACCAGCAGGCATATAGTAGACATTAGTGAAGTTTACTGAATTGAATTTTTGACCCAGTCATCAGTTGATGTCATTGGTGTCGCACATATTTCCGAAGACCCAGATATACACGGACTGCAAGTGATCAGACTCTATGAGGTCATGAGGTCATCAAAGCTGTGGTCAGCCCACCCACCTGTTGTTCAACACTCGATCACAGGCAACATGTCCAGTTCCTAGAACACTATCATTAAAGATTCTGGTTAACACATAAAGGATTACACAACAAACTATAACCATGAAAGAAAGTCACCAAGAGATTACACTTGACTTTGGCAAGTAAATTGTTGGCAGAATAGCCAAGTTATCATGAGTGCAAAAATTTCCCCAAACAGCCTTTATTGCAATTAGGGAAGTTCATAGAAGTAAGGATCTCTCTTTTGTTGTCGAGTATGCTTGTTTTAAAGATGGTTCTAGGAATACTACTCTGGCATCTAATTTCAATGTGCACCATTGCACAGAGCCATATCTGACAGGGTGGGCAACGGAAACAAGGCAGGCTGTCTGAGCACCTGTGAGACACAACATTCTGACAGGCAGCAATGAGGATCCAAGACAAAGAAGCATCACAGGAATAAAGAATACTTTTTCTAAGTGTCTTCTTTATTTATTCAATCATGCATGCATTCACCAAATACTTACTGAGTATGTACTAGGTCCCAAGGCTAAAGCTATGTTCTAGGTACTAGAGATCAAACAGTGAAAGGTACAGGCAAAGCTCCTGAGACACTTTATTCTAGAAGGGGATGGGGAGATAATAAGTAAATAAATACAAGCTGATTCAGATGGTGAAATGTATTTGGAAGAAAATAAAGTAAGGGGTCCAAGAGAAGAACTGTGGGGCAGATTACATTGGTTGGTAAGATAAAGCCTGAGTAGGTGATATCTCAGCAGAGACCTGTAGGATATTAAGGAACCTACTATGGAAAGATCTGGGTGCAGAGGCTTTCCAGACTGAAATAACAGCAAGTATAAGCTAGACTTATTGAAGAAAATAAAAGAAATAGGCCGATGTGGCTACAGCATGCACAGCTATGGTCTATGGGAGCCTGGTATAAAGATCTACGCTGGGGCAAGATTGCATTGAACCTTCTAGGCTGTGGAAGGGATTAGGGGCTGTATTTAAAGTGCAATGAAAACTCATTGAAGAGTTTTAAGCGGAAGCGTGACATGATCTGGTTATTTTTTAAAAGATCACTCAGCTGTTGTATGGAGACGATCTGGAGCTATGGAAAAGAGACCAGCGGGAGGCTTTGTAGTAAGTAGTTCAGGTGAGAGATGATAGAGGGTTGGACCAAGGTGATAGCAATGAAGAGGGAAAGAAGTGGATGAATTGGGGACGTATTTTGGAGATAGAGACACAACACGAGTTGCTAATTAATTGGATGTAGGGGTAAAAGAAAGACAAAATTAAGAATCACTATGTTGTACACCTGAAACTAATATAATATTGCATGTCAACTGTAATAGGAAAATTTAAAAAAAGAGAGAGAGAGAGACAGACTAAAGATAACTTCTAAATTTTTGACTTGAGTAACCGGGTGGAACAATTTGAAGAGGAACAGGTTTGGAGGGGGTGGATATCTGGAGTTCTGCTCCTGAGATATCTGTTAAACATAATAATAGTACCTGCCTTGGAGACAAAATAAGAAACATATGCAAAACATTTAGGTCAGTACCTAGCACACAGGCATTGTTCACTAAATATTAACTATTATAATTATTCTTCAAGTGGGGTTGCAAAAGTATTGCAGGCATAAAAGATTTCAATGAGAGATCAGGGCAGAAGATATAAATCTGGGAGTTATGTAGAATTCAGTGCTGCTGAAACCATTTTTGAAGAAAGACCTTTATTTTTAATGCATCATGGACCGATCCATTTGTAAAGTCCAACAAAAATGAATGACTTCACCAATAAAATAACACCTACAAAGTACAACCACTGTGCTTGGGTGCCAAGGCAATGTCAAATTGCTATAGAAGTTTCTAAATCTTACTGTCGATTTGTGTACTGATCTTTCATTACAGACCAATAAGGAACAATTTGTAGACCAACGCCAGACCAGGAAATAAATACACTTCGAAGAGCACCAGTCCTCAAAGCCATGATATAGATGTAGCTGGAGAATGGGGGCCCGCAGAGCAAACCCTGAAACACATTTAAGTCACGTGTGGGGAGAGGGGCAGGAGGGTGTTCAGCAAAGGAGCCTGCGGTGATGCCAACACCATCTGAATGTATGAACTCACAAGCAAAGGGAAATCATATATATATTTACAAGTCATCAGTTTCAAATAGGTATAAGAGAAACGCCTAATCATTCCTCCCAGGAACTTACTCCTCTTCCCACAGATGACACATCTGAAGACAGACACTCGCTTCCCTAATTCACCCCACGAACACTTCCACCTAATCCTCAGAGATGCCAAGTAGCGCACATGATGCATCAATAGCCAGAGCGCCTTCACGACCAAGCCGGGCTCCGCTTGTGAGCTGAACAATTGTGAGACCCGATGGCCACTGAGCCGTCTCTGTCCCGGAACGACGCTCCAGACCCCGGGCATCAACACCTCCGTCAGTAATTCACGACTCTTATCTTCTCTCACTCAAAGCTCTGGCTCCAGGGGTCCCGACGCCTGAGGCGAAACGCACGTCCCGGGCCCGAGAGCATCAGCAGCCAGAGAGAAAAGGGTCAGGTTTCTGAGCGAGGACGCCGGTGGAGTCAAGAACTCGTCACCAAGTCGAGCCTCGGGTAAGCAAGGCTTGCTTGGCTTCAGTTTCTTGACCGCCCGCCCGGGGACTGCTTCCACCGGGACCCCGCGGCAGCAGCGCGGTTCTGTCCCCTCAAGGCACGCGTCTGGTTTCAGGCGTCCCCCGAAAGCGCAGGGGACAACAACTCGGTCCACGGGTGACCGTGAAGTTGGAGGAGCCCGGCCGCCACCGCCGCTCTCATCGAGGTTCCCGGGTCTCCAGGCTCCCGCTGAGCTCCGGACCCAAGTGGCCGGAGCCCGGAGCCCCGCCCGGGACCAGTCCTCACCGTGGGCGCCGGACCCGGGCGAGCGCGCGGGGGCCGGGCCGCCGGGCGAGGGGCGGGGCCGTGACTCACGCGGGCGCGCGCGGGGGAAGCGGCCCCTCCGGCCGAGCCCCGCGAGGGGCTGCGCCCGCCCGTGGGGCGCATGCGCTCTGCCGGGAGGCGCCGGCTCCCTCCCCGCCCACCGCTGCCTCCTCCGCCTCCCGCCTCCCCTGCATCCTCGCCTCGCTCCCTCTCTCCTCGCCGGCTGGGTGCTGAAGTTGGACGGATGGCAGCAAACCGGCTCCGCTAGAGGACCCGGCAGCCCAGCCTCGCGCCCCCCGGACCCCTCGGAGAGCTGCCCGCACCTCCAGGCTCCTGGGTAAGATGTTGCCACTGAAACCGAGCGGTGCTAAGTAAATGACAGCAAAATGTCTGCTTTGCACCAATGGATGAATTTTTTTTAAAGGTGGTGGGGGAGGGAGGTGAAGGCGAGAGGGGGCGGAGAGTGCCACCGCCTTTGCCCGGAGGGGGAGGCTGCGGCGCGGGGGTCCGGGCGCTGCTCGCGGCGCCGCCGGAGGGAGCGGGGGTCGCGGGGCAGGCTTGGGAAGTTGAAGCCCGCGTTGCCGCCTCGGCGCGGTCCGCTCGCCGCCCCCACCCCCCCAGCTGCTGCGGAGCGGCCGGGCGAGTGTCCTGCCCACCCAGTGAACCCTCCGTTGGGTTCCCGGCGGAGAGCCGAGCGCCTTCGGGGGACGGGCAGAGAGGGCCAGGCCGAGGGCGGCGGAGACCCTGCGGGGTCGCGAGGTCCTGCGGGGTGTTTTTTTCTGGTTGGTTGTTAGAAAACCGAATGTGCAATGAGCAGTGTCCAATCGACCGATCCCCTCGGGGGGTGTATTTTCTTTCTTTACCTTGGAAAGAAAATTGCACTGTTCAGGTGGGGAAGGTGTAAAAAATGGGATTGCAAAAAAAAAAAAAACGCATACCTTGAGCATCTGAGGCGTTTGTTGTGTGTGTCGGGGGTGGGACTCTCTTTTGTTCCTTTCCCCTCCTCTGAGTCGAAGGAAAAGGAGTTAGTGTGTGCACGGCTTGGGGTAGATGCACAGCCACCGAGGGGGCGAGGAGGAGGAACGCCCACCCAACCCCTAGCCGCTGCCGAGGTGGGTGTACCCGAGACGCTCTTGCTGTGGGTGATGATGATTTTTATTACCGATGGGAATCACAGTTTAATAGCTGCCTCCTCGCCAGCCTCCTCTTCTTGTGCTGCGGCAGAGGCCGGGTGCAGACACTCGGCGGTTTCCTCCCCTTCTTGCTCTACCTTCCCGGTATCCGTGAAAAATGTCGGAGGACTGGAGGATGGCGGAGGTACAGAGCTGGCCTCGGAAGCCGCGGTTGTGGAGATGCTCCGCGCGAGCGGGAGGCTGCTGGCCGCGCGTCCCGGGCAGCCCGCGCCATCCTCCGGAGTCCCTAGGCTCCTGGAGACAGAGCAGGGGTCGCCTGCGCAAAAAGAAGCCCGCCCTGCCGGGACCCGCCCTGCGCCCACAGCCTCCATCCGGAGCCCGGACACTGGCTCACCTGGGACAATCTTAGTCGCGCTGGCAAGGCTGCCCCTGGCGCCTAGTACCGTTTTCCTAACCTTCCTGACCCTTTGATAAATGCTTCCTTCTTTAGGAGTCACTAGAAGGTTTTGTCTCGAGAACTTTGCAAGCTTCCCATAGCTGTTTCATTTTTTAGAATTGTTTTACAGCGAGCTTATTTCCATCATGGGACGGCTATCGCAAATAACATATAAAGCGAAATCTTGTAGTTTGGTTCCCACCTAGAACAAACATTTCTGAGACTGGATGTCATCTGCATTCCCGGCGTTCATAGATACTGGTTTTCCCGGTGATGAACCCTTCTGAAAATTACTTAATTGGAGAAATGAGAAATAATTTTTGTTCTTGTAATGGAAAATAATGTTTTCCTCCTGGTTTCATAGCTGGTAGACACTGTGTGTATTAAATAATTTTCAAACTGAAACACTGTATGTAAATTGCATTTGTTTCTAAAGTCCTTTGTAGTATCAGGAATCCATGAGATATACATTATAGCGCTAATATCTAATGAAAAGGTGATTCCTACTCATTAATTCAAAGGAAGGAGCCATTTGACCTCCCCCAGTTAAGTTAGTATTATTAAGCTATGTCTGTTAGCATGAACTAAAACACTGTGATTAGCACACCCCTTGGATAGTAGATTTTTATAATTTTAAAAACTGTATTTAGAGAAATCATGGAAGAGTAGATTACTTGAGATTTATGGAGATGAGAAAACAAAAACAAGTGTTTATTACTACAAAAGGGTTGGATGGTATCATTTATTAAATAAGATCAATCTCCATGGCAGTGGCACCTGATCTCAGAACCATGGGCACTCAGCATTCCTCCAGAGTTGGTAGTCTGAACGATTATGAAAACCACTTGATTTACAGAACAAACAATATAAAGTGTCATGCCAATTTCTACCTATTTTATTCCGGTTCCTTAGCTATTCCTTGGTATTTTGTCTCCGTGGAAGGGAATTAACAAGGAGAATTAATTTGGTGTCCCTGTTCAATTCTTAAGGCATTCAGCTTTTCCTTCTCAAATAGATAGCTCTTTGCTTTTAGGGTCCTAATAGATTTAATAATGTTGACAGTCTAAGTCATTATCATTTGTATGGACGTCTGAAACTTCTGAAAAAAAAATAGATAACATTCCTTAACATTTCCTACCACTTGGGCCAGGGGCTTTGTAGAAAAGGGAAATTATATATATTCATAAATACACACACACACACACACACACACACACACACACACCCTGGGGGTGCCAAAAAATGTACACAAGTGGACACTTTGGTCAACGTTGATCAAGCAGTCTTTCGCCGTAGTCAGAAGTGTCTGGACGCTGATGGGAACCACTTTGAGCACCTCTTGTCATTGCAGAAGTCAAACGTGACCTGTAGTCATCTTTTGTTATTGGTATATATTGAGTATTACTATTTTAATACAGTTTTCCTTTCTTAAAATATGTATCCATCATTTTTTTGGCACCCTCTGTAAAAATATTCTTATCCATTTGACCTTATTGTACCAGCCAAATCTAAATCTTAATTAATAAAAATTCTGGCTAACTCATAGACTAAAATGTAAGAAAACATTTACCTTGTACTCTGCAGTTGTAGAAATAATGACTTTTGCATTAGAAGTCAATTTGCTTCAAGACATGGACTTTTCTGGAAAAGAGGAAGGTGTGCATGGACAAGGAGTCATGGAGCCAAGAGGGGCGGGAATCCATCCAAGCGCATTTCTGCTGAGAGTCCCTTTTCTGCTAGTCCAGCTCTGCACTTCACAGTGAAGGTGTGGCACCTCCCAGGAGTGCAGATGCAAGGACCACTGTACACCCAGTGGATGAGCATAAACTAGGTGATGTTAAAAGCATTTATTTCATCTGATTAGTACAGTTAGCATTTAAGTATGAAAGCATTGTAGAGGCTTAATACTGTATGACATTGCCAGAGGGGTGTCTGGGATCTTCAGGAATACTATAAGTTCTTATGGAAAACTCAAAAAGCCAAACAATCCTTTCATGTAGGTAGCCAGGACTTTCATTGTGAGATTGATAGATACTCTCACCTTCCCTATCTCGTCCCATCTCCACTTAACCCCTCAAAGACTTTGCTAACATCCAAAGATAGTCAGACTCCTGCCATTGTACCAACACCTAGTACAGTATCTAGCAAAAGGCAGGGGTTAGATAAGTGTTTCTTAAATGAATAAATTTTGCACAATTGACATGGCTCACAAAAGGCCTCCAAGATTTAGGATTGCATTTTTTAAAAGAGTGCTCATGCTTATTACCAGATACACTAGTTTGATAGCCTACAGGTCATGTTCATGGCCCTACATCTTTTGCGAGATCAGTTTTTAGATTTGTCACTTTGTGAATATGCATGTTTTTAGTATAACATTTATATTATTGATTTTTTTCCAAATTATAAATGCAAGAGATGCTCATTTTAGATCCCCTAGAACAGATTTTGAAAAATGTAGAAGACAGAAAGTTTGAATCCCCCGTGGGAAGGCATGGAACCGATGAGCAGGCGCCTTCGGTCAAGGTGACCTTAGCTTGCGTCTTGGCTCCTCCATTGAACAGCTTTGTCATTGTGATCAGGTAACTTACCTGCTCGGAGCCTCAATTTCCTCAGATGTACAACAGGGATGAAGACCGGCCCCCTACAACATTTGCAAGAATAAATATAATGCAATGTAGGTAATGTTCTGAACATGTGCCTGCATGGAATGAGTCCTTAAAATTGTCCCGATGTCTAAAGAGCTGCTATTAGAAATACTAGGCAGGTCACCATCAGTTCATTTCATATGTATACATGGACCTTTCTTTTTAAAGAATTAGAATCACATTGTACAGCTTTTATACTTGCTTTAAAAAAAAATTAACATTACTTTGTTGGTGTTGCCCAATAACTTAAAATTGCTATTTCAATATGATTTAGTGACTACAGAATAATTCACCTTACGGATGTCTTAATTTATTTAGCCATTCTTTGATTTTTGGATTTTTATTTCCACCATTTTACTGTTTTAACCAATGTATACCCTTATGCCTAGGTTCTGTCTGCATGTCTGTATGGCACTTTTTTCCTTTAGACTTGATGCTTAGAACATCTAGTGCTTGCCAGCAAAATATCATCTTTTTAAAAATATTTGCTAACTTGATAGGTGAAACTATATTTTTCAAACTTCTATTTCTTTGATTACTAGTAATGCTGATTATATTTTTGACATGTTTATAAGAAAAAAAAATTTGTCTCTAAGGATGGCTTGTTCAAGTCTTTGCCCATTTTTCCATTGGTATTCTGGTACATTTTTCTTATTTATTTGAGTGCTAATGTTAATTTTTTTAAAAAAAGGCAAAAGCAAACAAACAAAGGAAATGCTTAGTGACAAAGAAGACATGTGGTGAAGACTCCAAAGTTCATTGTGGCTGAACCAGACTCCAGCTCAGCTGGAGTGCAACAAACATCATCAAAGGCTGGAGGTGGGACAGTCATGGGACTAGGGCTGCTCTGGTGTCCACGGCATACTGTCACCTTCCACCATGGTTGGGCTTCCCAAAGTGCACAGTTCCTTTCAGAAGCCCAGGATCTCGTAATAGTTGGGGTCTGTCATTTCCCTGTTTGGCTTCTGAGCACAGACACTCACGCCTTACTATGAGAGCATGAGAATGTCCCAGGTTCTCATGGATTCTTTCTGCCAGTTGCCAGTGTTATAGGAGAACTTTCGAGTGTTATTGAGGTAAATGAAATTCACGGAAAATAATGGGAGTAGATGGAGGTCCTACAGGGCATTAATTGAAATTTCTTATCAGAATGAAATAAGTTACCTTTAATTAAAAAGCCATGTCACATTAGAAGCATATCTTATCTCAAATTTAAAGCTGTAGGTGAAATTTACATGTTTAAAAGGTGAGAATCTAATCTCGTCTCTTAATGAGTTCTGTACCTCAGTGCTCTTGTAAGCCCCTGGTTTTGACTTTTTGAATTCTATGACTTTTGACAAATTTGGTTTCAAAAACTTAACTGTTTAACTTGAAAACTCTGTTAAAAGTCCCTAAGAGATTAAACTATTTAGAAATTATATTTTTATTGCTGGTTCCAGTTTATTGGATTATCTTGGTAATTCAGTATCCATTTACCTGGAATTTATAATGGTGGGAGGGCCCGATAGCAGAACCTGTGAGTTGTGGTAGAACAAAAAGTACCATTTCAAATAGAACTGGGTTTGTATTCTTGCTCTGATATTCACTAGATGTGTGTGCTTTTTCATTAAATTATATAAATGCTTCATAGCTGACATTGTAGCACAAGTAATACACATCTGAAATCTTTCTGAATTTCTTTAACTTTGTATTTGAGACTTTAAAAAAATTTTTCCTGTGTCAATAAACATAATTTTATTATAGACAATGAAAGTGTTTCACAAAGCAAATATTTACTTCCTTGTGTTAGGTCACAGGCTTTACACAGTACTGCTCATTGGCTATTTAAATACAAAGGTTATAATTCAAGAGCCGTGGGATTACTTTAAAAAACAGACACAATCCAAGGGAAATTATGACAAAATGCAAGGAGCAGGTAAATGTCTCCATTTCTTCAGTTATCTTGGGTCTTCCCAATGGCATAGTGAGTTCAATCTAGTGAAAACTCTTTTGTGAAAGTTGACAGCACTGTTTCTGTTTATTTCTAGTCTCAGTGAAAGACGTAACATGAAAGGCTATCTAATCTAGAGATATTAGGAGTCAATTTTGGTTCTAAGAAGACCACCCCAACTCCTGTTTCCCACAACTCGCCTTCTTTTTCAGATTTTCAATTAATCAAACTCAGCAACTATTTGAAAGTTTGCTGTATGAAAAGTGGCAAACTATATGATTTCATGTAGAGGATCTGAAAAAGCATATGGAAAATTGCCCTTGAAAGGAAGGGACTTTAAAAGGAGAGAATGTAATTTGGTAGAAAGCGCCCAGTTTGGGGTTCAAATAACCAGGGATTTAGTCTAAGCCTTGTTGACACTTGGTATTAGCATCTGTTAAATTGAAGACTGGTTGTACATACCTCAAAAATGTTGAAGGTTTCAATGAAATTTTGTCTATAAAAATGCTTCATATATCGTCAATCACTATGCGAGTATTAGATACTGTACTTGATTTAAAGAATTAAAAGTAATCCAAGAAACATTGTGTAAATAAGTGTTTAAAGGGATTTGGCTTTCTTGCCAGCTTTTGTCCTAATGGCCCATCCTAATGTTCAAGTTGCCCTCTGTGTGCTTGCTCTATGTGATCCTTTCCTGACCATCCTGTTTAACTAACCAGTAACACAAACATTCATTCATTCATAAACATCCTGGAGCGCCTACTATGTGCCAGTCTCAGAGATGAGAGTTTTGGATGCAAACATTAAATATGGCCTCTTTCCACAAAGAATTCATATACAAGCTTCTTCAACTTATTATTATTTTGCTTTAATCTAGTGAGCACGGGTCATTTTACGTTTACAAGTCATAATTGAACATCACCTGGAAATAACGTGCAAGGATCTCCTTAGGGTTTAGCATTTTCACGCTACTTGACCTCAAAGTGGAGAGGTCCCTGACCCTGACAGAAGCTGCAAAGCTGAGACTCAGAGAAGGCGAAGGGAAAGCAGGAAGTGGCTTTGCTGGTGGATGATTTAACCACTATCACTATGTCCAAACAACAAAACACAAGAGGCTCAACCCTCTCTGTGAACACATGCCGACTCCCAATTCTCGCTCATTACAGGGGGGGGGGAAATATATATATATATATATATATATATATATATATATATATATACATATATATATATATATATGTATATAAAACGTGCACTGTGCTTCTTCCTCTCACCGAAAGGCTACCCTAGAAGATCATCGTAATATAACTTAAGGTATATTAACATTTCGGGGAGAGGGCGAGCAAAGGGAGACAAAGAGGATGATACACCCAGACTTTCTTAGGATCCATATTTCCCATGTAATACAAATATTAAAAAGTTTTCTCCCAATACTATTGCAGTTCCTTCTTTGGTAATAATCTTTTTGTATTATAGTAAATTGACCAGAAATCCAAAATACTCTTTTCTTTTTTTTTTCTTTTTGCAATTTTAGAGAAAGAAAACCATTTTTAACACCTTGTGGAAATCACTAGGCTGATCTCTAAATCTAGCAACTGCTAGCTTTATCCTGATGTGGGGAGATTTGATATCATTTATAAGGTCAGGGTAAAGATACCAGTCCTTTCTAGCAAGATGTTGTAAACATGCAATTAATTTGGCTATATACAATAATGAAAGACATTGACATCATGAATGAATTAGCTTGACAGTAAGCTAACTCTCATTTTAGAAAGTCACTAAATTTAACTTGCTTGTCAATAAACCTTTAGCTAGGCTGTTAATAAGTAACTGTATCTGCTAATTTGAGGTTTAAAGCTGTTTCTTTCTCAATTTATTTCTACTCTGCACTACCATACAGTATTTTACCTGGGACCCGTTGAGTTCAGTATGGTCAAGACCCCCTAGATAAAAGCGAAGGAAAAACAAACATCTTTTATGATGGCACTAAAGCATAGACATGGTATAAAGCAAAGTAATGACCTGTGTAATTTACAAACTGTTATGATAAACTGAATGCTATATTTTGAATTGGGAGTATGAAATATTCTAAAGTGGCGTATTATATACTCCACTGTGAACTGGAGTATTACTTTTTCTCTACCTGCTGTGTGAGTAAAGCTTGACTTTGTCTTTTCCCTTTGTCTCTTTTAATTAGTAGTATATGTATTATTTCTAAATATATCAATTGAGGAGGAAAGAGTATCAACTCTTTTTGGAACACTTTATGGAAAATAGGTGTTTATGTTATTTTATATAATTTTAGAATAACTGCTTTTTTTTTTTTTTCTAAAATTTAAGACATACCAGGAACTCAAATGTTAAATGTGTCAGGAAAAACAAAAACAAAAACACAAAATAACCAAACCTGCTGTTTTATTCTCTTCTGCTAATCAGGAATAAACTGGCCTGGTTTTCATATCTTTGCCAAATTATGAATAAATAATATTGGCAATTTTAATTCAAGCTAATAGAGCCCCTGACTTGTTTATCTGCTCATGTCCAGTGATCTGAATTTTTGCTGTTGAAGAGACATTTTAGACTAAATTGCCTTTAGTAAATCCAATGTCAAATGACCCACCTATATTTAAATAAATAATGGATTTATTTGAAGAATATATTTATGTATCATTTTTAATGTTGAAAACCAAGAGATAGAGAAATCCTCATACATTGGAATGGTCTCCAAAGTTTAATATTTTGAAAAGATGATTTCGTGTATCAGTGTCTGAGTGTATTATGTTTTTCCCCTTTCTGTTCATATAACAGGAAACTAACCTGGTGCCTGTGTGATGATAGCCAAGCATTCAGAAGGAAAAGAGACGCACTTTAGAATACAAGGGGAGGTACCAAGGAGATAAGAAGGAAAGTCAAGTAAAGCAGGATGACTGGGCTCAGAACACAAGACTATTAGGTTAAAACTCATTACACCTTAAAGTATAATATCATTCAATACATTATTATATAACTGCTGTATTATGTAACCACTTCCAGTTTCATGAATTCATGTGACCTAATCTTAAGAAGATAATTTTTTCCCATTAATTCAGTAATTTCATTGACTGAACATCTGAGTAATGCCAGTGGTGTTTCGTGAGGTAGAATTTCATTAAATAAATGTTAACTCCAGGAAAGAAAAAAATGGGAAGCACTTTACTTGACCTGACATAGGTTATGGTAAATAGTTAAAAATTCTTGCAGGCAATACCAGGCTTCAATCACATTGATAAAAAAATTTACTCCAAATGTTTTTAAAATGTCATTCCTTGTAAATTAATTTTACGTGAAATCTATTTTATTTTTGTGATGTAAAGAGAACCCTCTACATTTTGCTTTAAAATGCCAACAGTGAATAAATGCACATGCTAGGCTTTGTTTTACTGAGCAGTTCAATGACTTAATGTCTGAACTGCTTATGAAGACGTTGGGGAGGGACACGTATGCTTGGAGAACCTTGTCTGCTCATTGTCACTGAGATTCCTTGTCAGGGAATGTGGATTCCTGGCTTAGTAGCATCACTGAAGGTAGTTACTCAGTGAGCCTGGTGATTATAACCACAATGCATATTGGCACTGAGTATGTTGGTCTCTTACCACTCTCCCCTGGAGAGGGCTAGGCTGGTTAGACTTCAGGGAAAAAGAAGGTCATGTACTTAAGAGCAGAGCTCAGAGGGTGCAACCCAAAAAGATTAAATTAGGGGCCGGCAGAAATAATGGAAAGGGAGAGTGGCCGTTTGGTGCATCTGCAAATATGGCCAGAATGAGTCTGCTTTTCCAAGTGTCGGCATTAGATTTCTTCAGGTTCAGCTAGCCATCAGTTCCACCTCTGATTTCCTGCCTTCTTATTCATAATTAATGCAGCTCATTGGAGTCCTACTCTGTAACTGGGACTAGTAAAATTAAATAAGACATCGCCGAGGCTCAGGGAGCCCACAGACTAACTGAAGAAAGAACATATGTATGTAAATTGTTCTCACTGTAATATTCTAGGAGAGAAGCAAAATGCTATGAGAATTTAGGAACTCCAGGTCAATTTGAGATGGCCAGATCTGGCAAAGTTTCACAGAGCTTGGGGCATTTTCTCCAATTACTGAAAGACAGAAATTTTGATTAGGCGAAAGAAAGGCCTTCCAGGCTGAAAGACAATGTAAATGAAAACGGCACAGAGCTCCTTTAGGGCATAGTTTTCCAGACAGGAAACCACAGAACGATAAGGCCTGAAAGGAGACAGGTACTGGGGTCAGTATCAAAGTGGAAAGCTAGAATTGTCCTGATAGCACAGAGCACCATGGGTGCCGTGTTGGAGGGATTACAGGGTGACAACAGTGTTTCCCCAGGCCTGGGCAGTGGGGAGCAGGAGGGGAGCAGGGGAAGGGTTTCAGCTCTGCAGGTGAGAGGAGATACGGCCTGAACTGGGAACCCCAAAAGGCCCAACCTAAGGCAGTGGGAAGGTGACTTTGTGAGAACATGTTCAGCTTGGAGCCGTCAGGACTTGGTCTCCAGTGAGATTTAGAAGATGTACCAGGAGCTTTAAAGCTCACTTGAGGATCTGAGCCTGTGTGTTCAGCTAATACAGATGCTGCTAGGAGCTGATGAAGAGGCTAGGGAGGAAATCAGCTGAGTTCAGTTTGGGAAACAGTGTGACCTCGCCATCGGACTCCAGCAGATGTTCAGCAGGCTGTTGATTGAAAGCCTGGCTGATTTAGTAGGAAGCAACAGGTATCTTAGGCAACATCGACAGAGACACATCATACCTAGCAGGAAGTTGGTGACAGTTCTGCTCTATCCTGCATATTCAAACCACAACTGGAATGTTATTCGAATTTCATTTTTTCTGGATAAAAGTCCCCTGTCATGATTAGACTAATTTTAAATTGCCCCAGTGATATAATGAGGATAATAAAACCACGTGGCAGATTTGTAAGGTGATAATATGGGCAGTGCTCCTGGCACACTTGGCATTTAGGGTATCTCGGCTCTTATTTTGTTTGTCTTCAGAATATCATTAGAACGGCATAGAGATGGATTTTGCCATTCTGTTGGAAATAAGTTTAACAGTCAAATCTGGCTAGCCGGATGGGCTGCCCTGAAAGGTGGTAAATTTGCTGTCAAATGCTTGGTGAGAGCTGTGATGGGGGAGATTTAAGGACTGGTAGAGTAACTTCTAGACCTCATTGTAACTCGGAGGTTCCAGTGGTTCCAGGGAATTTGGGATGCAAACTCAGGAGAGAGGCTGGGGCTAGAGAGAAAATTTGAAAAGCTTTTACTGAGAGGTGACAGAAGTAGGTGATTGCCAAAGGAAAAAGTGTAGCGAGCAGAGAAGCTTAGAACAGAATCCTGGAGTATAACTGCACTGAATGGGCACGTGGGAAAAGAAGAAAAGTAAAATGCATTTATACATACATATATAGGCTCATACATGACGTGATCAGAATGAAAACAACGTGTTACAAAAGAGAAAGAAGATATTGTAGTATTCCCTGAAACCAAGGAGGTATTGTTCCTCACCAATTTTGTTCATATTTATATTAATCTTGCAAAAAAACAATACTGGAGATGAGAGACAGGTTTAAGAAAGAAGAACAGCTGAGTTCTTTCATGTGGCAGAGAGCATAAGAACAGGACCGAGGCGGCACATTAGATTTTGCAATAAGGAAGTTGCCGTGATTGTCTAGAAAGCACTGTGATCAATGATTTATACATCATCTATTTCCCAAAGGTTTGAGGCAGCTTAAATAAAAGCACTTTTCACACAAGGCAATGAAAATGAAACAAAATAAAGATAAGAAACCATAAAGAGAAATAAATGGGGGGGAGGGGGGAACTCGCCACAAAACGAGGCGAGGCTTGTTATTGTAACAGGAGTCTGTTTAGCCCTGAGGTTCCTGCAGCCAAAATAAAAAGGTTACGGCACAAGTTACCCATAGCTCATTGGTTAATGAAAGAAAACAGTGTTTCAGAAGTTTTGTTTGTTGGCACTAAATTCTAGGGAGTATATCCCATGGAGTCTTTGATAAGGAACAGTGACATTAGACAAGGAGGTCAACAGGGATCCTGCTGGAGACGCAGGCTTCCTTTCAAGTGCTTTTCCTTTTTTAAGCCCTTGAAGGTCAAGTATGTAGTGTGAAATTGAAGTCTGTAAAAGCCAGTAAAGCAGTGATAATTTCAGACCAGCTGAGCAGCTGAATACACCTGAGTCTGAAAAATCAGCATAGAAGACAGCCTGAGAGATGATGACATCTTAGATGCCAAGGTAGTTCCAGGGACCCAGGTGAGAGAGGGCACCAAGTGCCTTGCCAACCTTGGGGCCTTTGCACTCGCCACTCTCGCTGCTTAAAATACTCTCCCCTGATCTCATTTTTCAAGCTTCAGTTCAAACGTTATCCCTTCCGAGAGACCTCTTTGCCTAATGCTGCCCCTTCTTCATCATCCATCCACCTCATTTGTCTCTCTCTAACAATGATCTGTGTTATTTAATTCATAGCATTTACTGCTCTGTTAAATTATTTTATTTATTATCTGTCTCCCTCCTCCCACGAGGCAGGATGTAAACCAGTACACCAAACAATGCCAGAACAGAGTAGGCGCTCAGGATGTTTAAGGGATGAATGTTTTGTGTATGGGGAATAACTCAGCTCTGTATCGATGTGATGAGCAAATGCATGGTAGTGCTGGGGATGGAAAAAGCTCGCCCTAAAATGTTAGCTGAGAAGAGGCTGATGATTCTGATAATGACAAATTTCATGCTGGGAGTTTCAAGAACATTGGGGTTTGGAAGAAGAGCAGAGATTTTCTGTACATTTTCCTTTTCACTTACAAGAAGCAGGGGTACTAATATAAATGATTCAGTTTATAAATATTCATTGAGCAGGTTTCTAAGGGGTGGAGCCTAAGTGGGGCGAATACATTGCGGCAAATTCCCTTTCCTCTCCCTTTGGATAAGATTGTTTCGTATTACCCACTTAAATTTTGGAGAATCGCTTTCAAAATGTCATATGCTATTTTAACATAAATGTCGCAGAACTCTTTCAAAGAGTAATTAGCTATTAGGTGCAACTTATTTTATCACCCCTCCTGGCAGCTAACACTAGAACTCCTATTATGTTAAAGTGTGTGTGTGTTTTGTGTGTGTGTGTGTGTGTGTGTGTGTGTGTGTGTGTGTTGGAGGTAAGACATGCATCAAAATTGTCTAAACTAGAAATCCAATTGCTGACATACAAATAGAAGCAGAGGTGCCAGCTTAGAGAAGGCCCCTCAGTGCTGAGAGGAAACTGGACCCAACTGAGGGGGGGCTGCGGCCGGCACAGTGGGTGAGCCAGACAACACGTGAACGCAGATAAGTTGTTTGAAAGAATATGGAGAGGAGAGGACTAAATAGAGGAGAGGTAACAGCAGCCTCAAATGGGTAGCAGAACCAAGAAACGCTTTAAAAAAAAATTATTTTAGGTTTAGAGAGAACTAAGTTTGTTGTCAATGAGAAGCAAAATTATCAATGGAGACGATTTAGGCAAAATGCCATGGAATTTCCTGGAGCACCAATTTTATTCATTGTTGAGAAATTTGAAATGATTCTATATCAAAGTGAAAACAAAGGTTAGGGAAAAGCATATAATATTTATCATTCATTCATTCATTCATTCATTCATTCATTCATTATGTATTTAAGGTCAGACCTGGTGGTTGGGAGAAATTGTGATTAATTAGGCCCTATTTTGGGCTTTGCCTCCAGAATCCAGGGTACCAATTAGCAGTTCAGCGATAGCGGAATTTCCCCAGGGCTGTGGACAGGCAAGGTGTTTCAGAATCACTGAGCATAATAAGCTCAAAGGGCACCTTGAAACTATCTGAGTCCACAAAAATAATGGGTCCCGTTTTCCCTTATCTCTTCATCACTAATATTTTAACTCATAGCCAGAGGGTGTCATGGGACAAGTATTACAGATTGGTTTTTCTCTAATGACTTTACTGGAAGCATCCAAAATGACAAAAAGTATTTTCAGCTTTGAAGAAGACAGAATAAAAAATACTTGATCTAGTTTTCCTTGTATGCTGAATGAGGAGTTTTGGTAATAATATTAACTGTATTGCTTAATCAATGGGCCAAATGTTTGGCTGTTAAAACAAAGAAGTAAATGAAGACTCTCCTAATTATAATTTGTTAAATTGTTCTGCAGTAGGATGTCTGAACCAGTAAGTTTTGCATTTGTGTAATGAGCAAAAGTAAATTACCATTGTTTCGTCCAGGTGAGAGTGCACTTTTGAAAAATGAAAATGACTGTTGAAAGGAAAAATAATCACCTCACAACTCACTGGGAGAGCAGTCTTTCAAAATGCGATAGGAAATAAGGTAGATTTTCATATATGCTCATTCTCTTATTTGAAGATACAGCAGTGAACTGTCATTCAAAATAAGGGGATACACAGGAAATTGAAGTTCACATAATAAAAATAAAGAAACCGATGTTTAACCGCAAATATTTCAAACCACAAGCAAAAACTAAATTCAAAATCGGTAATATTTTTTGTTGTTTGTTTGTTTCTAATGTTCCACTGCATTTGGCTTTTATAGAAATAATTTGGGAATGACGAATAAGTGATTTGGGGAAAAAGTTATATATTGAAGGGATTCTTGCTGAATGATTGAGAGACAGAATTATTGTGCCTGGCTCATCCAGTGGAATTTCTCTTTTAGCAAATACTGAACACCTACTATGTGCTAGGCACTGCTCTGGGAGACTCAGATTTATTAGGGGATGAAACAGATGAAAATGCCTGCTTCCGTGAAGCATATATGTTTGATCCTTAATTCTTTAATTTGGGTCATAGAGGGAATCCTTTGTAAAACATGTGGTGTCCTTGGTAAAGCAGGCTATTTAATATACATATAGCGTTCAAAATTCTGGGCACAAGAGGAAGAAATGAGCTCATTTTTCTTAGGCAGGAAATCTGACTTCCCTCCAGGAATTTCCCAGATGAGCGTCTGTTTTATCTACATCCCTTAGCTTTTTCATGTCTTTGCCTGCCAAACTCGCTTCCTCGTGTTCCAGGCTCTGGAGTACATTTCAGAGAATTTAGAGCATAATTAACTGAAGTAGAATTCTGAGGTACATCAGAAAATTGAGATCACATTTAACAGAGGTAGAGAACCAAAAGGAATGTGTTCTTGAAAATACATATTTAGGCAATAAGGTAGGGATGCAGTTTTATTTCTCTAAGCTCTCAGGAAAATTATGTAAGGAAGCCGTACAATGTGCAGGCCAGAATGGCAGGGAAATGAATAAAAATGAATAAAGCTGTAAGAGAAGAGGCAGAAGCAGCTTAAAACTACAAGGAAGATAGGACGCGGCACTTTTTTTTTTTTTGACAGGTGTTTAGCAGACTGCCCCATTACTAGCATATGCTCAAAGCTTCTGATTTTATTATAGGAGAAGCAGTATTTCCTGAAAGAACTCGTTTGGAGCGGCCTGAACTCCCCTTTTACCTGTGATGTGTCTTGGTTCATAATGACATAGAGTCACAGAATGGCTTTGTTTTCAAGGATGGCACTGAAGCAAGAAATGATTAATTATCCAGAGCTGTTAGTGATTTGATTGTTGCCAAGGGAAGAAGTACAAATGTGTTTCAGGAAAATCAGTGACTGTAGATCATGCTCTGTTCTCTTTTTTTATTTTTCCTTTTTTTTTTTTCCGTGATGGACTTGAGAAGACATTGCAAGTACTCCACCACCACTTGCAATAATTTAAGGCTAAGCAGAGATAGTAATATTTTTACAGTGGAGAGTTCTAAATATTAATTTTTTAAAGTTCTATATTATTTGGATGGAGTTAAATTTTGATTAGCATAGTACCTGATGCGATAGAAAATACAGTATAGACTAAGTTTACTTTGTACTTCTAATTGTTTTTTACAAACAGTATGAAAAATTCGTTATATAATTTATTTAGTTTAACTTAAAAGAACAATTCAAGGCTTAATGGTGAGATGAAATCAATTTAAAGAAAGTGTTGAACTTGAGTTCATCTCGTTTTTTTGACACTTCAACTATAACTCTAAATTGGGCGTTTGGAGAAGGCATGGCACAGTGGTTATAAATACTAAACCACTAAAATGTCTGTTTTCTCTTGATATGGAATGCAGGAGAGCTGAGTTATAGCTATAGCTATAAACTGCTCCGTGAATTCATGAGTCCCAGCATGATGGAGGATTACAATCTCCATCTAAGATCACTGCCAGTGTGACTAGGATATTCACGGTGAATACCCCTCGTCATCTAGGATTGTGGACCTGGATGCCTTGCAAAATCGTCAATTCTCTCTTTCTGAAACAGAGATTTCAGATGTAGACTCTGAATCATGTGGGGACCAACCACTTCAATCCCTTTCTTCCAACCACTCTCCTGCTCGAAGACCAATATACTTGCCTCCAGACAATGGTTTCTACTCTGACACTTCTGTGCCTTTCCTCATACTTTTTTTTCTGCCTGGATTGCTGTATCTGTTTCCCTTTCCCTTTTCTAAATCCTGACCATCTGTTCCGTCTAAGACTGAGGTCCTAAGACCTTCATGAATCCTTGTCTGGCCACCTAGCGACATCTCCACAGAAAGTGCCTGCATCGCAGCAGTGGCACTTGTGTTCTTGTCTTCTTCACGAGCAGACCTTTTTCTTTCTCAGAGCCTTATCAGAGGGCGGCACCTGCACAGTCACCCATCCTGGAATGCCGGCAGTCAACCTTGACCCCCGCATCACTCACGCCTTGCTCATGTCTGAAGGTAGGCTTAGCCTGCCTCTTAGGTGCTTCTTATCTCTGCCCATATTTCCCTTTCTGCTCTCCCAGTTCACCATCAGCATCTTGCTGGGACTATTGCAACAGCCTCATGCCTCCATTCTCAGTTTACCCCTCCTGTCCTCCACACCGGTGCCGGAGTGACCACATATGTGACTCCAGTGCCACCTTGCACTAGAAGGCCTGCAGTGTCTCGCCATCTCCTACAGAGAGAACCCAAGGACCTTACATGGCTCTTTCCCGGATTCCTCCCCACCTGTCTGTCTCCTGTTGCTGCTGCTTCTCGGGCACCTTATGTCATAGCCACATTGAATGAATGAATCAATCTATCCTTTAGAAATGGCCATGCTATTATGAGTCTCCTTGATTTTGGCCATGCTGTGACCACTGGGTGGAGTGTTTTATCTGCCTTTGTCCACTTGGAACACCTCACCTTTCATACTGCTGTCAATCAAGCTCTCTCTGCCCACCCCTGGTATAATCCTGAGCTTGCTCCTCAAATGAACACTTGGTACAGACTCTTGTGATCTCACAGCCAAGTTAGAAGCTTATTGAGAATGGGGAGTAATTTTTTTTTGGGGGGGGGAGGGTGTTGAAGGAATGGGAGTGGGAAGACCTTTTCTTAAAATGCTCAGCACAGAAAATAGATCTCTGATGTATATTTATTTATTAGCTGTCCATGAAGCTGGAAGCTTACCTGTCAATATTGTCTAGATAGGCCATATTTTATAACACAGTAACAGGGAAGACACAGAGTAACATCTGTTTTCCAGGTAGCCCAAGATGAAGCTGGACTAATGAAGTAGGCACGCTTGGAATTCCTAGAACAGGTTCACTGAAGCAGACCAGATTCCAGATTCCATGTGGCTACTCTGCCCAAGGTTATCATTTTGCTCTGAGTAAATCCCAAAGTCCTTACATTGGCCTACAAGGCCACAGGTGGTCTGTCCCCGACCCCCTCTACCCCGGCCCCAATAGCTCTCTGAACTCATCACCTTCCAGTCTTCCCCCTGCTGCTCTGTCCTACCGTACAGCCTCTAGGTGCTCATGTAATGGGCCAGCACCTTTCCAACTCAGGCTCTTTGTTTCTCCTGCCTAGAATGTTCTTCCCACAGATGTCTATGTGGCTCACTTCCTTATCACCTTTATCTTTGCTCAACTGTCACACCTTTTCAGGGATACCTTCTTTGACCACTATTTAAAATTGCAAGCTCCCCCTCCCTTCCCATCCCCACCCTGTTTCTCTCTATAGCACTTAGAAGTTCCATGTGATTTTTATGGTTTTTTCATTACTGTATCCCAGGTACTCAAACAGAGCTTAGCTCAAAGTAGCCATAAATATTTGTTGAATAAACCAATGAATCCATCTGACATGTGCAACATCTCCTCTTCTACATCCAACAAATATATTTCTCTTTGAATAATCTTTATTTCCATGATCTAATTTCAAGCCTGGTAGTTGATTAATGTCTGACCTTAGTCAAACACGGTTTGGATTAAGAGTCATTTATCTTGAATTTTACTCCTGGCTTTGCCATTTTCTAATTATGTGTCCTTGAGTGAGTCATTCCATCTTCCTGGGTCCAGTTTTTCTCATTTGTAAAACAAGGCTAATGATACCTAGTGAATATGACAAACACTTCAACTACAAAGTTCTGTAAGCCTGTTAGTGCCTAACTATTTTATTTATTATCTGTGTGAGGAATTGAAGAGGCAACGTGGCAAAATGAAGAGTTTGAATAAAATAGTCAAACAGATTCTACTGCTTATTAGCTGTATGGCTCTGAAAATTTTAATTTGCCTCCTTTTCTATAAACAAGGATGAATTTTATCTCAGAATTGACTGAAATGCTGAATGAGTTAGTAGAGTATACCATATTTCAACAATTCTAAGGTACCCTTTTTTTCACATTTTAACATGTCAGAATCACGATGAGCTTTACAATCAGTGGTGTCTTCTGTTCAGTGAAATGTGGTATCTACTTTGAAACTTTTACATGTGAAACAGGATGGTAATTATAGTTCAGAACCTTTTGTGTCACTCTGACAATTTTAAGATATTTTCCTCTCTTTCTCTAGGGGGGAAAAGTAGCTTTCAGTGAATGATGATAAAGTGGTGAATGTTGTCTTAAAATGTTTAATAGCCATTATTTTGCTGATTGTCTTTAAAATGTGTTTTTATGATTCCAGCCATAAGAAAAATGATCAATTTTGTGAAAGCATTCACCACAAAGTAATTTGCTCGATGTGTTTCCTTGTTAAAGAGGAGGGCACTTTGTTTTTTCTGAATCCCTCTCCCTGTATCTTCACTCTACTTTGGTTGCCACTTTCTCCTCTTTGGTTTGGGCATGGAGGACGAGAATAGAAGAATATCCTGGCAACCGCAGCAACCACACTTGAACAGAATATGGTTGCTAGGAGAAAGGGTGGTAGCTGCACTCCAGAGGTCACGTGGCTCTGCCATCCAGGAGGAGCCAGTGGGCTGTGGCAGAAACCAACAGCTCCGAGCAGCATTCTTCATCTTGCCTTCTGTAGAAGGGCATGGAAATACAACGATCATATCATACCCGTCAGTGGGTGGTAATATTTTATGGCCCATTTTAAAGAAAATATGAACACAAAAGGAATAAAAAAGTTACTACTCAGGATGTCATCATAAATAAATGTAACATTTCAGCCCATTAGTCCTTAAACACTCTTCTATTCAACTGAAACTACAAACGTCATGTGCTAATCTAGCAGTAGGTCATTACTCAAATATTATAGCCTCATATGTATATCTTGTGGTTTGCTTTAGTTTCCTGCTTTTCAGTTAAAATAATTGGAAAAAATAACTTGAGAGTGCTATATGGGTGACTGCGAGAAATTCTACCCACATTGGCCATGTTCTTTGTTCACTGAACTATAAAAATTCTGAGATGAATGTAGTTAACTTCCATAATGACTTTCAATAGAGAAAGCTCATCGCACAATTCATTTTACTCAGCAATTATGGCTGAGATTCTACCAAGTGCCAGACACTGAGTATCAGGGCTGTGGCTAAAATTAAATATTTTAAGATACAATGCACGAAGCAAGACACATACACAATGAAAACAGAACACCTAATGTTTGCCTTGCACTTTCCCTTTATTTGAGGAGGTGGCGAAATGCTTTGGGCTTAGCCCTTATTAGCATTAGAAAGAAAGTAATATTCAGAAAAATAAATATTTCTGGATCCACTGACATAGGCCAGCCTTAAGCTGGCAACTGTGACCCAACTTTTCCAGATGCGTCGAGGGCCTGGAGGAACTCTAAGGGACCACCACTGTCCGTGACATTGTTTTACAGCCAAAGGAGTGACATATTCCAAAGACCAATGCACTGTCCTGAATAATTTTAAGGAAACTCAGATAGGTATCTGTCCGACCTGTTTTCATTATGTGTTTAATGGGTCCTGGGCAAAGTCTGTGACTCAAGGATATATCTATTACATTCTGTGTCTCCACTTCTCGGACTAAGGAACATAGGATTCAGTTCATCTAGTTGCAGGGCCTGTATAATTCAACCACCCTCTGAAGAGTTGATTAACCAGACTGACATGTAGGAAACCCTTCTAACTCATGAGCATATTCCAACTGATTCTTTCATTCTTTGCTCCCTTTGATCTGAACGTTAAAAATGAGAATGTTAGCTTCCATTTGGGTATGCTGCCATCGAAAATAAAATATGGAGGTAGGTTTACAGCATGGTGTGTATGTGACTTCAGTATAGAACCTGAAAACATTTTTTTCTTTGACTAGGAAAGACTAAAGATTTATATCAAACAAAGAATTCCAGTGAATTATGCTACTCCTTCGTAGCCCAAATCAAATCTCTAGGGATGCAATTACTATAGAACTAGTCTTTCTGTGTGTTCACATAGGTTTGTGTACACATCCACACATTATATTTGTAATGTTACTTAACTTGGAAGCTGTGTGAGTTTTGCCAGTTGTACCCCTGGAGAAAACCAGAGACAAAGCATGTCTCTGACAGGTTGCCTCTCCTCTCCTCCCTGTTGGTGTCCCAGCAGACACTCAGCATCCTCTGGTGGCCACTGTTAGGACTCATCGAAGGAATTGGGTGATAAGGCTTAGCACTCCTCTTAGTAGAAGGCTGTGAAGGAGCAAAAGCCTTCCAAGTACAAAGGCAGGTCACGACACTGATGAAATGCCAGACAATGAGTTTGATATCTTGTTGGTAGTTCCACTCTATAACCACCCACCATAAATACTCACCAAGGGTTGGTAAATACTGTTAACTGCTAAGGTCAATGCTACCAGTCTCCATTTTTATTTTATGAAGAAACTCTGCTATATATAGAAATTACATCTGCCAGTACTTTTAAATCAATAGCATGCAATATTGTCACTGATATAAATGGGCATGAATGTGGAAGTCTATAAGACGAGTTTCACATCTTCATTCCAGTGCTTAGCATATGGGCAAATTGCTCAAAATTTTTGAAGCTCAGGTTTTCATTTGCAAAGCGGAAAGAATATTTACCCGATAGGCTTCTAAGGAATAAATTAAGTAAATTAAAACATCGAGCAATAATGTCCAGTATGTATTAGTACTTAAACTATTATTTCCATTCCTGTTTCTATCTGAAGTCTATTCCTATATTCTAGTGAAAGATTGACATGGAGAATCACATCTGAATATAAACAAGTAGGTAGGAGAAATAACTTTTTAGAAGAAAGAACAGAAAAACTGTGACAAATAGGAGCTTATTACTGCCTCTGACACAAAAAAATATACGTCTACAAGAAAAATCTTGCTGTGTAAGGCACACAAATAAAAATATTTCTTCTTTAAATACATAAATTGTCTGATAGTACCCTCACATAACGTTTTGATTAATCAGAACACCCAGGGAGTGGAACTGCTAGGTAAATGATCTACCAGGTTAATTAAGTCTCAACAAATCTGAATTTCTTGGGGAAAAGTCCTGTCAAATTGAAAATGTATGAAATCACTTTTTTGCCACATCAAGGAGAATGTGCTGAATACATTTGGAAACTTGTAGCAGCTTGAAAATATTATTAAAACTAGTTCTCAGTTAAAGAACTATAGATTTAAAGAGAAGAAGCTGAAAATGAAGTAGCCACATTACGTTTTGAGGAACCATCAAGTGCTACAAGTTCTTTCATACATATTTTCTCAGTTAATTCTTGCAACCACTCTAAGGGGCACTGTTCACCGTGTGAAGTAGTAATTGTATAAGAAAGGACACTCAAGTGTAGAGCATTCAGGTAATATGTTTACAATTATTGAAGTCATGAGTGGTGCAACCAGAATTTTAATACGTAACTTCTGATTGAGAAGCTGACTCTTTTTTCCCCACTCAAAGTCTTTTTTATTGTTCTTCACAAAGCCACTCGTGAAATACAAGTCAAGCAAGAAAGGAACTTGGCGTGAGCTGAATGCATGCTTCGAAGCTCTAGGACAGATACAGCTATCCTTTTTATTTATGAATAAATTTTAGAAAAGAGTTTGCCTCATAGTTATGCCTTTCTAATAATAACAGGGTAGAAAAATAATTCAGATAAGTCCGGGTTGTGCTTTTTCTAACTCCATTTTTTTCCCCAGAGGTATTTACAATTCAGTCCAAATCTCCTCCACTCAATCTTTTTTAAAAAAAAAAAAAGATTAAAAGTTCTGAACGTACCTACATTTAAATTAGAAAATATTAAATACTAAAACTAAGAGGCAAAGCCACTTTTCACTGAACTCTGCTAGGAGAGAAAGAGCAGGAAAGGTTATGAAGTTATGGCTTCATTTTAAAAAGTGTGTACAAGCGAGTGAGTGGATTAAATTTTTATATCAACTAAATGCCATGTGTATGTATGCATGTGTTGATTGCCAGTGTGCTCATTTTCACCCTGCTATCCACTATGTCAAGAGTGACCACATAATGTATCATCCACGTCAGTTTCACTTTACAAAGTCCAAAGGGGCACTGGAAATACTCGCCTTGAGCTAAGAGATGTGAATATGAACAACACGCAAATCAGAATGAATGGTCACCTAATAGTGACTCTAAGAATCTTCCACTCTGTTATTTTTGGCCCTTCTTTCTCTTTCACTCCCTCAATGTGCCTCCTTAGAATTATCCCTAGGGACAGTATTTCTAGGTAATCCTTCTTGCTACCATTGCGCCTTCTAGATCAATTTTCCTCCCTCCTCTCTAAAAATCTCCAAAATTAAACCACTCACCGTTGCTGTCATCTACTTAACTCCTGTCTCGCTGTCCCTCATTTCTCACCAATGTTTGCTCTTGGCATACTGTCACTGTCACAGCCTTCCTCCTATTAATAATTTTAGAGATTCCTCCTTATGTTCCTTGGCCAGCCCTTTCCCAGTGATCTTGTCCTCCGTCCTCTATGAGACACTCACTCCCATGTCATGCCTCCTTAAGCTGACACATGACAAGACTCTGCAGCTCCTCCATAATCTCAGTGCTGGGCACCCCATTTTCTAACCTCCCTGTCTATAGTATTAGTTCATCCTTCTCCCAGACTTCCGCAATCCTCTGACCACACAGGGACCAAAACTCCATTAGTTCACTGTCCTCTGTCAATCCCCGTCATGTCCTTTCACCCCTGGGTGCGGAAGATTTTTTAAAATTCATCTCTGGATTGCTACTGCCTAAACCCTAGTAGGCACATAATTGTTTTGCAATAAACATTTCTTGAATTAAAGAAGAAAAAATGTATGAATGTTTAAACCTACACGTCCTTTTTTCTTGTTTTTTTGCTCTTAAGAAATATTTGACCATTCTCTCATGGAGTTACAATACATATTTTATCAAAAGCCACAAATAACAGCTGACTAGTTCACTGCTTTTTCCATGATTTGTCCAGGAACCAGTAAGTCAAGGTGCCCATTGAGCTATTACATTTCACTCTTACATTACAATTTAACAAGATACTGGGTTGAAACAGCCACAGAACAAACAGGCTCTGGTGGTTTCCCTATTGCCAATGTTATATCTGGAGGAAGAGACCCTGTTATAAAGAAGAGGCAGTTTCTATCTGTGGCCATGTTTTGTAGATGCTTTCTGTTATCTTTTGGAAATTCTTCAAAAAATTTAATTTACCTGAAATAAACATGAAAGTCAGGGATTTTCAGTTTTAAATGAATCATTCAACTTGAAGACATGAAGGCCAATTCTATGACTCTTTTATTCAATATATATAACAGGTCAAAATTGTGTAATGGGACATTTTCCTTATAGAAAAAAAATTCCTAAATTTTAGGGGTTAATATTAGCTAGTATTTATGTGGTAATGGCCATATAGCTATAGTAACCTGTGAGCTGGAAGAGGCTTGAGATCATCATCTAGTTTGATCCTCCTCCCGTTACAGAAAAGAGGAAACCCAATGAGATTAATCAGCTGACTTCATGTGATAAGGAAATGAACCCACGTTGACATCTAGGTTCTCATGCAGCACGCATGCTTATTGAGCATTTAAATCGGGGAGCAAATACATTTCTGACTCCGTTACATGCACCACAAAATCCTCACAATAAGGTAGTGAGATAAGTCTTATTGTCATCCCTACTTTTTTCCAAATAAGGAAACAGCCCAGAGAGGCTAATAACATTTCTATATTGCTCCGCAAGTATGGTACAGAGCCTGACTTCAGCCTCATGGAAGTCACTTTTCCTTAACTCTTATGCCCTTTCCTAACCTTATGCCTTTGCGTATGATGTTTCTTCTCCCTGGCAGGCCTGTAAGTCTTTTTTTCCCTCAAGGTAGGGAGTCCGTAGAAGATGAAGTGAGCTTCTCCTAGTGGAAAGAGAAAGATGAACCAAACCAATACTAGAGTCACACATGCTGCACTGACTTAGAAAAATGATCTCCACACTGGGTACCAGTGAGAAGACCCCTGGAGCACAGAGTGTTTCAGAGGCAGAGGAAGAATCAGGTCATATCACCAAAATCTAAAATGTAGTTCATCCGCCTGTAGATAGTGTAAACTTACCATAAAAATATCCATTGTTCAATGACACCAACCCCAAATCTGGAATCAAATAAGACACTACATGTGCGATATTTAACATTTTTTTACATGTGTTAAGAACATAGTACTTGGTTGTAAGACTAATTAATTACGGTTGATAATAACATTTCCTAAGTAACATCATGTTTCTTGGTTTCCTCAAGTTATTGGTTGTCATTGGGAGGACTCCCTCCCCTGTTACAAGGAGAGTGGGAATGGAGTACTGTGAAGCCCTGATAATGTCAGGAGTTGGCCAGTCCATTTCCCCTCCTTTCACTGGTTTTCAAATGAAAGCAAATCATAGAGGGAAATTGAAACCATAACTGCTTCTGTAACACTTTGTTCCTAGGGGGCACTTGGACTAAAAGGATCACAACAGCAAAACACATCTAGGGTACAAGTTAGATGAGTCATCAGACACTGTGTGTCTAATTCCCAAAAAATCATAAGCTAAATTGTACTGGGATAATTTGTGAGCAATGTTCTGACCTGTAGCATTTCAAAGTCTCACTTGACTTTGTAGGTGGAGATATTTTTTAAAGTGGACTATGTCACTTTAATTTTGTGACATACCAAGCCCGTTCTAGTCTCAAGCCATGAATTATTGTACATTCTTTATTAAAAGGTAGAATGAGTAAAGATGGGGTTGAAGTTCGGTAAAGACAAGGAGCACTCTGATGAAACAGCCACATTAATGGGGAGTTACTTGCAAATACTGATTGATACCAAAATACTGCAGTTTCTTGGAGAGATCTTAATAAAACATATATTGATAAAAGCTTCAGTGTCAAAAACCAGACAGCAAGAATGCTTTTGATTGTCGTAAGGAAATGTTACTTAAGTCTTCAACTGCTGCCGTAAATATCATAAAGTTAAAATTACATCTCAGTATTTAGATATTACAACAGGACATTATTTTCTTCAGACAAAGAGCAGTTATCCAAAATGGACAATCATGTACCTTGTAAAATTCTGACATAGCACTTATCTGGGTGGGTTAAAAGAAGATGGATTATGTCTAGATTTTTTTAAAAGAAAACATATAAAAAATAAATCCTTTTTTTTTGAAAATTTTTTAATCTTTTGAAAATTTTTTAATGATTAGCTTAAATTAA
Organism: Hipposideros armiger; assembly: GCF_001890085.2. Lineage (NCBI taxonomy): Eukaryota > Metazoa > Chordata > Mammalia > Chiroptera > Hipposideridae > Hipposideros > Hipposideros armiger. The sequence continues at coordinate 4,241,230 of NW_017731436.1, forward strand.
GATTTTTATGTAGTAATCTTTTGAAAATTTTTTAACGATTGGGTTAAATTAAGATTTTTATGTAGTAGTAACTATTAGTGTTAGGGTTATTTCCAGCTACATCGGGACATCATGTTTCCACCAGTTTCCTTAATACATTCCTGTTCATCTAAAAAACTCGTAGCTTGATCTAAAAATGTGTCTTGTCAAATACTTGTTGAAAATTAATATTCATTCTCTTAATCCCCCATTATATCCCATTGTTCATCATGATTGTGCATATCTGTTTTCTAAATGTCTGCAATAAACATTTTCAGCTTTGGTAATACTCACAAAAATAAACTTTTTAATGCAAATACGTAAAGGTAATCTAATGAGCTAACTGACGCTACCAGATCACAAGACATTGCCAATTTATTAATTCATCTTAAGAAATACCACTGCTAAAATTCTTTGCCTATAGTAATAACTATGTGAAAATTAAGACAAAATGAGAAAGTTGCTTGATAAACATTGAATCAGAGCAAGAGATGAAATAAGTGACTAGTGTCCTCACACTATTATTTGATAAATGTTTACACTGTGGAACAGTTGGTTATATTAAGTCAGTTTGTCAAGCCATTAGTTTACTTGAGTTGGGCTGGTCTTGACTTTAAAATCTACCTTTTTCTGTGTAAAGTCTATCTGTTCCCTCTGCTATCACAGTTTCCCTCACAGGATACAATTTAGTAGCTTAGATTTCAGTCTTTTAAAATACTATTGCACTTGTATTATTTCTCCTAAACTACTTAATTCCCATATTTACAAAAGAAAATTGGGGGTCATTCTTGCAAATTGTAAATACCCTTTGAATGCTTGCTAATTTTTCTCTTAGAGTTCTCAGTTGCTGTATTATTATCTTTCATGCACCGATTAAAAATATTTTGGTTGGGGGAGAAATCCAAGGTGGCGGAGCAGATAAACACTGTGCCTGGTTCCTTCCGTGAACACATTAAAATTACAACTAAAGTATAGAGCAATCAACCTGTAGAACCATCAGAAGTCTAGCCGAACAGAAGTTTTATAACTAAGGATATAAAGAAGCCAGGTGAAGACTGGTAGGAGGGGTGGAGGTGTGAAACAGGCTGGCCCCAAAACTCTGCGTAGAACCAGGAAAGATATCTCAGCTGCGGAGGTTCCCCCCGGAGGAGTAATGGACCCCAGCCACAAAGCATTCTCCCCAGCCTGGAGTACTGGTGTCAGAAAAGAGCCCCCACAACATCTGTCTGTGAAAAAAGTGGGGATTCTGACCATTCTGGTGGGATGGAAGACTATGGGGTACCCAGGTGTCCTCTTAAAAGGCCCACACACGGACTAACTCACAGGCACTCATCTTGGGCTCCAATGGAGAGACAGTAAGTCGGGGGTATCAGAGTCATACAGGGGGCAGACTGAGGTGTGTGGCTTCCAGGAGAGGGCTGGAGTCGCCATTTTCCCTGTGTGGGGTCCTTCTCCCATGCAAGCTGGCAGGCAGGCGCCAACTTTATTGTGTTGAGCCCGCCCCCACAGGGCCAAATCTGAATCTGATTGGCCTGGCGAGCTCCGCGGCTCTGCCCTGCTGACTCACTGGGACCCCCACCCTCCCAACTCGCCCAACACCAGATGGGAGGGGGGTGGAGGCAGAGTGAAAAAGGTGAAGGGATTAAGAAGTACAAATTGGTAGTTACAAAATAGTCATGGGGATGTGAAGTATAGAGAATATAGCCAATGATATGGTAATAACTGTGCACAGTGCTAGGTGGGTACTAGACTAGTCAGGGGGGTCACTTCATAAATTATATAAATGTCTAACCACTATACTGTACACCTGAAATTAATACAAAATAATGAATGCCAACTGTAATTGAAAAATTAAAAAAGGGAAGAGAAGGTGAAGGGGATAAGAGGTTCAAATTTCCAGGTATAAAGCAAATAAGTCATGAGGATGTAATGTACAGCATAGGGAAAATAGTCAAGAATATTATGATAGCGTGGTGCGGTGTCAGATGGTTGCCAGACTTATCACGGTGGTCACTTCTTTAGGTATATAAATATTGAATAACTATGGTGTACCCCTGAAACTAATATAATGTTGTATGTTAGCTATGTTTTTAATAAAAAAAAATCTTAAAACATATTTTGGTTGCCCTTCCTAAATTACTTTTTAAAGATGTAGTCACTTAGACATTGGCAGACTTTCCTTCTTCCTTAAACCTCGCTGCTGCTACCTACCATCCTTATTTGCAGAACGCATTACGAAAAGATAAGGTGCATGAATGCAAAATGGGTGGATGCTTATTGAGAATTTTAATGTTAGTTTAGATCTGTGTTGTCCAGTGGAAACTTGGTGATGGAAATGTTGCACTGTCCAATACAGTAACCACTAGCTACTTAAAATGTGGCTAGTGTGACTGAGGAGTTCAATTTTTAATAGTATTTGATTTTAATTAAATTTCAGTAGCCACGTGTGGCTCATGGCTCTGGAATACCATATTGGACAACTCAGAAGACTATTAAAATTGAAAGAATCATAGAATTTGCTCAAACTTCCTGGTAATGTCACAAATTAACTCATCCAAAAGCATCGAGAAACATTCAGTGATTAAGATCACAGGATTTTGGGATAGACTCCTGGTTCACACCTGGCATCTGTAGGTTTAGTCTAGAGCAAGTTATGTTATTAACCTCTCTGTAATTTAGTTTCCTCCTTTATATGATGGAGTCAAATAATAGTGCCTACTTGTTAGGGTGTTTGTGACAATTAAACAATTTAATATATATATATATATTTGGTGTGTTTAGAATATTGCCTGCTGCAAATAATGTCAAAGCATTATAAACTGAAAAGAGATACCCAATCTGGAGGGGACATTGTAGGAGTTAGGATGTCCTTCAGGGCAGCTGTAAATATCCATCTCAGTGACTGGGGCATCACTTCTTCCTTTAGAGATCTTTCAAACAGGATTCATAATTGCTTTCCAGTGTAATTAATGTGCAGCCTGATTTATAAAGTGAGAAATAAAGTCATTGACCACTGGTGTTCTGTTGTACCCTATTGATCCGATGGTACTTTTTGTCATGCTTAGAATTGACTTTCAGATGGACTGTGAGTTATAGAATATATTTTTAAAAGCACCATGTCCACATTTGTCATTAGTTCTGAAAATCAATCCACATTATAATGAATCATGGCGTCATGCCGTCCTGTGCCTTTTTTTTTTTCTTCTAATATTATCCTTTTCTCCAGTTTGGAAAAAACAAAAACAGGATATGATTACCATGGTGTATTCGGTGATTACATCCATAAAAGAATTCTTGAACCAATTATTTTGTAGTGGCCAGGAATAACCGAAGCCCATGAATTAGTAGGGATGTAATTATCCTTCAAGGGTTTGTTTCTCTCAGACAGACAGAGAGATCCTAAGAGCTCTACCAAATTATCAAACAGAAAATTTGACCAGGTTAAGAGGACAGCCACCTGCTCTACTCTCCACTTTCACAGGTGAATCCCTCTGAAGAGTCACGTAAACCTGCACAGCGAGCACATCACGCTCATACTTGCAGACTGGGTATGTGTGCTATGTTTCTGAAAAGTCCGTCTCTTGGCTGCTTACGTTATTTTGTTAAGGAAAAAGAAGGTAAGGCTAATGAAGTAAACGTGGCTATGAAGCTCCAACATGATATTTACCAATGCCATTCATAGGCACAGAGAGAACCAGACATTTTGGGAGTAATTTTTCTTTCAATTAGAGCTGTGCTACTCAAAGCATAACCCACAGACGAAAACTGGTATGTGAGCTGATAGTTACTGATCAGTCACAGACGATTATAACCCAGTGCACTACTTCCCTTATTCTTTTGCAAGCCTCTTATCTCAGTGAGGACGAGTAACAAACATTTTCTCCAAGAGCTTTCGGAAACACTGAGCTAAAGTATTGTAGGTCCCATCAGATCGGCTAGCCCGCCCTTTGTCCATCTTATGGGGCAGGATCTGGTCTGACTCTGCTGCTCGCCCGATGTACGATCCTGATGGAATTTCCTTTGCTGTTTTATATCTTGGTCCCCTCCTCTGTGTGAAGATAGCGTGGCACCTGATAATCCCTGAGGTTCCTTTCCAGAGCTATAATTCAAATTTGTGCAGTGATTGAGTTTAGGTATAGCCATGGCTAGCAGTGGAGAAAAGGCTAAGTAAATTATGGCAATTAAATAGCATACTGTTAAAATGATGATTGTGAATAACATATAAGATAGAAACATGACTATTAGTGAAACAAACAGTAGGCCCTATACTATTTGCATTGTATACCCTATTAGAACTATGTAAAAATACATATACAAAAGGACTGAACATCATTAAAAAAAAACATAATTTTAAAAACATTTGTGAAATTATTAGGCCTGTGCATTGACTTTTTTCTGTTATCTAATTTTTTAAATAAAATGGTTATATTGTTCACAAATATAAATGAAGAAATAGCATATAAATGCATTCAATTAAATAATACACCTGTGACTTTGAGATTTTTTCTATATACCTTAGTGAGCGTAACTGCTCTATTTTCACCATTTGAAATTTCCTTTGGCTTTTCTCGGCTCCTTCTTGCATCAGTTAAAGAGCTTCCAGAACAGATAGTTAT
>NW_017731436.1:4248400-4249133 GCF_001890085.2 Hipposideros armiger
ACCAATAAACATTATAATAAAATAAAAACCAGTAATAAAGAGAAATCTTAGCAGCTAGAACACACATGCGCGCGTGCGTGCACATTATATACAGAAAAACAAAGATAAGTATGATTACAAACTTCTCTTAAACATTATTCAAGATAGTAGATAATGGAATGGCAGTTTAAAGTGCTGAAACAGTCAACCTAGAGTTGTTGCACCCTCCACCTATCTTTTAAAATAGACATCTAAATCAAAACTTTATCCGATCATCAATAACTCAAAAAATGTGTGCCAAACAGAACTGTACTACATGAAATATTAAAGAAAGTTAGCCAGAAAAGAAAATTGTGCCAGGTGGGAAAAGATCTGCACAAAGAAGTGAAGTCTGCCAGACCTGGTAAACATGTGGGTAAATATGAAATACTTTTTTCTTGCTTTTTACTTTTTAAAAATATTTATTGATTGGCTAAAGCAAAAATAATAAGAATGTGTATGGGGTTTATGACATATGTAAAAATAAACTGTGTCACAATAATAGCACAAAGAACCAAAGGCATGTGAAATGAAAATATACTCAAGTGAGAAAAGGGAGAAAAAAAGAAGAGATAAGACAAATAGAACACAAATAGCCACATGGTAGACTTAAAACTATATCAATAATCACTTTAAACTAAATTGTCTAATCATTCCATTTTGAAGGCAGATATTTTCAGACTGCATTAAAAAAACAAACAAACACAAGATCCAG
>NW_017731436.1:4251468-4258063 GCF_001890085.2 Hipposideros armiger
GCCTCATCAAGCTTCTTTTTAATGCTGTACTTCAAAAGGAAAGCTCAAAGAATGGATTTCCCTGGACTGGGGTTTCCATATCAAAGGCAAAAAAATCAGTCAATCAACCACAATATCTATCTTTGATACTAACCATGGACTACAGTACATACAAAAATCTTTTTTTTAAATATTACCAATCCAACTAATTATGAGACCAAAGACTGCTGACAACATGCAATGTACTAAGGCTAAGGGGGAATTTCCAATAAGCTGTATCCTGTTTATAACATTTACATACCTGTTCACTGAAAAGACAGCCTTTTCCTGCCAATTACAGAAAAAAGAAACTTTTTTGTTGTTGTTCTGCTCCATAGTCATTTCAATATGGTAACTGGAGAGTTCCCAGTATTTCTGACATCCACTCTGCTTTAACAGGGAGTTTTGTTATGAGGACGCTGTTGAAAATGAACAGTGTTCTTAATAACAGATTTAATGTGGCTGGTTGAAACAAAGGATGCTGAGCGACACAAAATGAAGGGAGTATATGATTAGGAGAAATGCTACGCAGGTTGAATCGATTTTGTCCGCCTGTTAAAACTCAGAAACACTGACTTGAGATCCACAGAACACTGCTGACTTTGGCTGTGCTGTGTGTAAACAAACAGCCAGAAGTAAACTCTCACACAACAAGCCACCGAAAAAAAACACTGTCAACTTTGGAAATGTAAGAAGTCGTGTACGTCTGTCTCACAAGTGGAGGCACCTCTTTTCTTGGAGATAGTGGGACTCATTTCCTCTTCAAGAGTTTTTTATGTGCTGAAAAAAAATCTCTTTATATTTCAAGAGTGACATGAAACACTCATCTTACTAGGCCTAAACTACATCTGAATTCTAACACACCTGTTGTGTTTTATTTCCATCTTATTTTTGGTCTAGATATCATATTTAGCAACATTCAGTAAGGATAACTGAACCCCTTTTCAGCACAATGTGTCATCAGTCACTCAGTACACAGAACACCCATAAAAATGGGCCAACAGAGCAGCCCTCACTGCTGGATAGCCACCATCTGTGCCTCCAGAACACTCTGTCTTGTCTACACTCCTCTGCCCTAGGAGACTGATCTGCATGGGCCACATGGCCGGCTTGGCCAAAATGGAGCACTGCTAAGAGATCAGAGGGAGGCAGAGGGCGTGGCTAGGGTGTTGACTTCCTGCAGTCACCTGGGCTGACGCTTCTCTTAACCTACCTCAGCCCACAGAAGGCCTCTCCCCACATCCCTCTCTGTCCCGAGGTTCTGGTAACTACTTTCTCTCCTCCTGCCTACATCACTAGGAGTGGTAACATCACCTGTCTACTACCTACACATTTACCTATTGCTTACCCTAGGGTACTGCCTTGTCCCTTGGCGTTTCCCTACTTCCCCCCTCACCTTTTTAGAACAACTCACTTTTAAACACTCTTTAAGTGTGACTGTGCCGTTGGTTACCTCCTGGGACCCTGACTGCTAAACGCTCTTTGACAATTTCACAAACTATCCTCAAGTCAAAGCATGCCTGTGGGACCTCCAGCTGAGTCTGGAAAAGTAGCAGATGCTCATAAGACTTTCTCAAGCAGAGCAAGCCCGTTTAGATGAAAACACAGTAAGTGCTTCCTGGGCTGGGACTGAGGGGGGACTAGAAGGGCGCCTGGGGCAGAACGGGATAGTTGCACAGGAGACCCGTGATACGTTTCCTTATGGTAATTCTAATNAAAGACATTATAATCATTTGCACACATTGGAGAGTCCAGGAATAGACCCATACATATACAGTTAATTGGTTTTTATCAAAACTACAAAGGGAACTTAATGGGTAAAGGAAAGGCTTTTCAACAAATATTGCTGAAACAATTGGATACCTATATTGAAAACCAAAAAAAACCCCTTGACTTTCAGCTCATTCTATGCACAAACATTAACTCAAAATGGATCAGACTTACATGCAAATTTTTAAATTATAAAACTCATAGAAAAAAACATAAAAGAAAATTTTCATGACTTCGAGCAGATTTTTTGGGACACAAAAAAGCATAAACCATAAGAGAAGAAATTGATAAATTCTGTTTCCTCACAATTAAATGTTATACTCTTCAAAAGAAAGCAAGAGCAAAATGAAGAGGTGAGTTACTGACTGGAAGAAAATATTCACAATAGGTATGTCTGTTGAAGGACTTTTATCTAGAATATATAAAACCCTCTTACAATGTAACAAAAAAAGAACCCAATTTAAGAAATTGGCTAAAGATTGAAATAGAGTTCACAAAAGAAGAGATAGTAATCACAAATCAACACATGAACATGTGCTCAACATCATTAGTCATCAGGGAATGCAAACAAATGATTTCTCATTTGACCCTAACATTTACTTAGTGAAATCAGAACTGATATTATCCCTGTTTTACAGATGATATGTAACTTAATCAAAGTCATAGCAATCTGACTGCAAAGGCAATGCCCATAGCAACTGCATACTGTATTGAACTGTAATTAATAGTGTTTTTCCATGAAAAATGTTTCTAGAAACTTAAAATCACTCCAACCTCGTAAAGAGAAAATTTTATATTTTTCTATAGTTTCCAATTTGTTTTCAAAGAAACATGTATTAAATCAGAAAACAAAGTAATTACCTTTAAAAAAAAAAAAAAGTAAGTAACATTGTTCCAGCTGGTATGCTCTGGAAATAAAGTCAGTTTATATGGGCTATATAGTTGATATTAAAAAAAAAACTAGTAAATGTTTATAAACTAATAGTAGAGATTATATTTTACTGCACACCCTTCTCCTAAGCAGTATTTTACTTACTGAGTACTTACTAAGCAATACAGATGGTACTGGTACTTACTAAACAGATGACAGACACAACATTTCTCTAAAGATCAACTGAGAGAGGTTCTAAAAGCATAGGTGAATATTTTTCTCATGAGCCCCCCTCATGATTACCAAACTATTTTACATAAAATTGTAATAAAAGGTATTTTAAAACTCTGAACACTGAATACATTAGTTAATATCCTTTTTAATGTCAACTAATGGCTATTTTAGATAATGGAAAATGTACAAGTCACCCCAATATAGAATAAAATATTTATTTTATGCTAGTTTCCCAAGTGGTACTTTGACCTATTCATATTTGGCAGAAAAACTCCCAACTTATTGACCCTGTGACTCATCTGAGGAATAATTTTACTTGTAAACAGCTACAATTTAGTTTTTGTTGTTAATGATAATTTTCTTTCATTTTTGCCCCAATTTTTTAATTATGAAATTTTAAAAACCTACAGAAAGATGTATTATTTGAAAGGTTGCAGAGATCATGAAACTATACCTGTAAGTACTTCAGCATATATTACTAAAGAATAAGCACCGTCTCCTAATTATTCCCAATACCATAATCACATCTATTCAAATAAGCAATAATTCTAGAAAATCATCTAATATCCAGAGCATATTGAAATTTCCCCAACTATCACAATAATTATTTTTCCCCACACAGGATCTAATCCAAACTCATGCATCCCATTTAGACTGCTTCTATAATCTGTTTTAATCTAGAATAGTCCCTCTACGTTTTCCCCCATAGGAATGCTTTTGCTAGGAGCCCAGGAAAGCTGTAGTTTAGAATCTCCGGTATTTTGGTTTTGCCTTATTGTTTCTTCTTGGTGTCATTTAACTTGTTCCTCTGTCTCCTTTATTTCTGTAACCTGAAAGTTGGATCTAGAGACTTGAGGATATTCAAGTGAAATATTTCTTGGGTGGAACAGTAGAGTAATGAGTACTTCGTGTTGTACATCTGTCACAAGGCACACAATGTCAGGTGGTCTCCCATGAGTGATGTTTGCTAAGTAAAAGTGGTGACTGAAACATCTCCCTCTGAAAGTACATTTTTTTTCCTTTGCAATAGTAAATATTCTGTGGTGTTTTGGCCCCATATAGAGGTTTTATTTCCAGTTCTTCATGTTATGATTTCAGGGTCCACTGGCAATTAATGACTGAATTAATTAATTGGGGGAACATAATGATTCTCTAATTCTGTCATTCCTGGTACATTTGTTAGCTGGCATTCTGTAAAAAGGTGCTTTATGACCTCCCCCCTTTTTAGTATTACTATGGACATAAATTTTTATTTAATCAGTGTGTTAAAATCAATGCTGGCATTGTTTTTTAGATGTTAAACTATTCTAACGTCAGCCAGTGGAAGCCTTCTCAAACTGGCTCCTAGTTCTTTTTATGTGAACTCTCTAAAGCATTTCCTATGGCCTGACACAAGATACCCCCGGCTCATCTTAGGATTTTCCTACATCAGACCTGGAATCACCATTTCTCCATGGAATTCTGGTTCCTTTTTGTGGGGAACAATATTTAGAACCCAGGATCTGGATGCTACGTATGATTGTTGCTACTGGGGTGTCATTACTTCTGAGGCTTTCAGTATCAAGAGCAAAGAAATCATAGGGCTGTGTGAATAATTCTAATTCAGTTGGGATATTAAAATTTTTCTTAAATTTTATATTTCTACTTTTCTCTTAGATTAGAAATTTTGGTTCTTAATAATACCATTACTTTACATTTACTTTTTTATATATTTGTCTTATTATATGTGTGTAAAATAGTTTCATAATGACAATACCAATATTACTGCTAACAGAAAACCTACTGAGTGCTTATACCCCACCAAAAATGTACAGTCAGAGTATGGTGCTGAAAAATTACTTGAGTGAATTCTTCTGTGCATGGTTATGTTATCAGTTTAATATGCCATTAAGTTTATTTGTTTATATTCAATTTTAGAACTTTTAAATGTTATTTTTTGAACATGAAAAACATAGTTCAAAAGTCAAAACTATGTAAAACGTTGTACTCTGAGAAATCTGACTTCTAATTTTCCCCATTCTGCCTCTTCCTATAAACCCACTAATGTAGCTATTATCATTATGTGGTTTGTCCTGTTGGTGCAAATTTTCTGCAAAAGTAAGCAAATATGTATGCAAGTGTGTGTGTGCATGTGTGTGTGTGTGTGTACATGTGTACACACACACATTCACACATATTCTATTTCCTTATTTCTACACACATACAAAACACATTCTGTCCTTGCCTCACTTAGCACATAGGTTAAATATGCTGGACATTATTTTTCATCGGTCCTAGCGATAGCTCTCATTGTTGTACAGATGCATCATTCTCCAATCTATACATGTGCCTTCCAGGGAGTTTTCTTAGGCTTTCCTAACCAATCTGACTCAGGAGACCATCAGTTTCCTTAGATTAGAAGCATAAGGGACAGGAACCCAAGGGCAGCATCGGTGTTCCTCTCCGCAGGAAGCCATGCATGCTGGTGACAGCTCAAAGGCAGTTCAGGAGGCCTTCTCCTTTGCTGATACATCTCAGTTGCCAAGAGACAGGCCCATAGCAGGCAGGGCAGGAGCAGGGCTGGGGTGGGGAGGCGCTCTGGCTCTCACAGGAGCCAGTATCTCATGTAAAATTCCACAGGCATAGTTTTCAGGGTCCCCAGAAGGCATAACCCTCGTTACAAAAGTCACCATCCTAAGTGAAGGTATTTATAATTTATTTACAATCCCCTCCCCCCCCAATCCAGATGCAATTTATCAGAGGCAGTATTGCTGGGGCATGCTAAGTTTATAGGGTTGCTAAGCTGACATGCTAAGTTTATAGGGTTGCCAGGAGGACAGTGTTGAACAGTTAGCCGGAAGTTAAATCCTCACACAGAAAGGAGAAGTGTTTGACCAGCACGTTACCCACAGAAAGTACCATAGTCTACTCAGCCAGCCCCCATATTCATGGGCATTTTGGTTACTTCCAATCTTTTATTACTCTAAATTGTGTTGTAATATATAACCACGTGCATGTGCTGTTCATACATTTTATAGAGAGGAAGCTTCGTGGCAGATTCTTGGAAGTGGGACTGGCAAGACCCAAGGATAAAATCATATGCACTTTTGTTAGATATTGCCAAATTACCCTGCGGAAGGACCGAACAATTTTGTTTTCCTTCCAGTAGTTTATGGGAAGTAGCTCTTTCTCCACAGCTTTCTGACAGGATGTACTGTCTAGCTTTGGATTCATAAATCCGATATTTGAAAAGTGGCATAGCGACGTAATTCATTTATGTTTATTCTGTTATGCATAAGGCTAAATGTTGTTTTCTTATGTTAAAGTGCAATTATACATTTGTTTTTAGTGAACCATCTATATACATCTTGTGTCCGTTTTATTAGGTTTTTGGTCTTTTTCTTCTTTTTAAAAGAGTTCTTTATCTATCTGAAAATTAAGCCTTTAAGCTATAAATTTAAAACATTGACTCCCAGTTTGTCATTTGTCTACTGATCATGCTTAGAGTATCAGTGTTTTTGTTTTGTTATTTTTGCCATACAGTCTTTTATTTGTTCTAGAATTGGATTATGGTTTGCAAGACTATCCCTTCATCTAGGATATAGGAATTCACTATGTTTTTCTTGTAATACTTGTATATTTTCAATTCTTGCATCTATGTCTGGAATATATTTAGAGTATATTTTGGTATATAGTTGGAGGATTCAATTAATTTTAATCTCT
>NW_017731436.1:4263645-4265746 GCF_001890085.2 Hipposideros armiger
TTTAAAAAAAAAAAAAAAAAAAAGGTTGAGCTGCTATGAACTTTATAACATGGGACCAGTTTGCTGAAAACACTTATCTAAAGGCAGGGTGAAGGGAAATAATTAATTTGACTAAGTAGACATAATAATGTGTTATAGGGAAACATGACCATAAATCCACTTACACTAATTTTTACCTTGAGTAGAACACGGGTTTTTAAAAAAGTTTACTGGTTACTTGATTGTATCTTTAAATGTTCTTTTATAGATGTCTACTAGTGTAAAACAAAATGTACAACATTTAGCTTTGGAAAGAATAGATAATGTACTACCACAGATGCTGACTATCTGAGGAGACAGCAGTGTAAAGCTGGTCTGCAACATAGAAAGTTGTATGAAGGGCAAGAGTGAAGCAGGTGACCCACATTGGCTTAGTTCTAGAAAAAGATTTGAATAGCATACAGGAATATTACATTAAACACAAACATCAATGGGATACAATTTGCGTTTTAGCTCTTTCCGGGGAAGCTTCCACATAGTATTAATCTCCTTATTCCCGTTTCTCGTGTTTATATAAACATTGTTCTGTATTACATTTCCATAGCAATTATCCCTGTTTGTGTAACTATCTTAAATACTTATGTGAATAATTACTAGTAGGAGAAGCAGGCTCTGGCACACGCTTTTTCAAATGTTGTGGTTTTGTTTTTTACTGTTTTTCTTTTCCCATTTTAAGTCTTTTTTTCTTTCTTTCCTTGTGTTAACTTGCTTATCGTTATGTGAATTGAACTAATGAGCATGTCTGCTCTCTGAAAAGCAGTTTGATGAATCTGAAAATGAATATGTCACATTGATGCGAGTGCTGTCAGTACTTTCCTAAGTAAACACACATGACTCTATGTTACTGGTTATTTTCTAGAAAGGNTGGGGAAGAGCCAGAAGACATACAGTGCCAGATCCGGTGAATGAGGTGGATGAGGACACACCATGATGTTTTTATTTGACAGAAATTTCCAAAAGCGATGTGTGACATGCAGTGTTGTCATGATGGAGGATGATTTATGGCACACTTTAAAATACAACTTCTCTCAACTATAGCTCACACCCAACTGACTGCACCGAACAAGCTGAAACTTGTCGCACACTGTTATTAAGGTTCATCGCACCAGTTCCCATATTGAAGATCCCTGCCTTTCCATTGGATGGCACTCGGCAGCAGCATTCACTATGTCTTGTGATTACAATGGAAAGGATCTGTGTCACACATTACTTCTGGTACAGTAATTTCTGTACCAGGAAAACGCAGCTAAAGACACTCATGGAAAAGGACTTCCAGAACTGCTTCAGAAAGCGGCAAAAATAATGCGATAAGTGTGTTTTAAGGAGGGGGGGATATTCTGAAGGGGGTTAATGTCAATGTGTCTTTTACTGTAATAAATTTTTGTTTATTTAAACATTCACACCATAGCTTAAACATTCACAGCTCGTTACATTGATTTTTCTGGATTTGTAAACCTTCCGTTGTAAGTCATAAACTATATATTTTTAATTTGGGATCAAATCTTTCACAGATCATATGAAATGGAAACAAAGTACCATAAATTTATTTGTATAATGAACCACCAACAGGCATTTAAATAAATACTGACTTTTTTATAGCCTCCCTGCTGATAGAACAATTTAACTGTAATGATTCCAAGTTACTTTGGAAAGAAAGATACAGAGGACTAGACCATCAAGGGAGCTTGACAAAATCATAGATCATGATGGACTCAGCATTTCCAGAGCACCCGGGATAAACCCACTGCCTAGCAGAGAGGCCTGTATGGAGCGCTTCCTTCACATTAGGTGTGAAGGAAGTGATTCTTGAGTAATAGCAGGGCTTTACCCTAGAAACCTGTGCCTGGGCACATCACCTAGGAGCCATTCACAGAGAAGGAAGGATCATAGACTCGGGAAATTGGCAGTCTTAAATTTCAACCTACAGTGAACATCCACCAGCTAGCCAATGACTAATCTGTCTGGCTTCAGTTTCCCTATATATAAAATGGCAGTGTCTACCTCATAGGTTTGTTCTGAGGGTTGCATGAGAATGTGTAAAAATTGCTCAATAAAGAAAAAA
>NW_017731436.1:4269911-4272278 GCF_001890085.2 Hipposideros armiger
AAAAAAAAAACAACTGGTTTGGATACAACTCTTTTTAGATAAGCATGGCATGAGACCAGAATTAACATTGAAGGCTTGCTCCATTACATAGATATATGCAGACTTAGCAAAAGCAGGGTAGTTATCAGAAATTTCCAGTTGAAGAGTGAGTTGTTTTCCTGCACAGGGAAAATACATCACAATTAGGAATAAATATCTGCACATGGTGAATTCCTTCCTGTCCAGCCCACACAAAAAGGCCACACAAATTCAACTTATTTAGCAAATACTTCTCGGGGGCTACACACTGAATCCACAGCTATACAGCAACAATGAATGCTTTCACTAACCGTGACAAGATGGCTGCAATTACAATGAAGTCTGATTGTTGGGCAAGGAGTTGATGGTGGGTACTAGGAGTCCCTGGAGACTCAGTTCAGGTACCTGTGATACAGATCACAGTGGTGAGATGAAAAACCAAACCACTAGTCTTCTTGCTTCACTGAGTGAGCAAGCCTTTGTGTGAATCCACCCAATGGATATAAAAACCCACCCAATAAGAGGTGAAATGATCTCTTAGCAAAAAGACACTGATGAGAATCTTCAACATCTGTACCCTGAAAACACTGAACCACACCAAATTTTGGCAACATTATGAACAGTTCTCTCCACTATTACCTTGAGCAAGCTGTCACTTATCAAATGCTTACTATATGTACAAAGATTTGTTCCAAGAATTTTACCTGGTCGATCCACTTAACCCTTATGGTAGTAGTGATGTACTGATGTGTTATATTATTAGGTTGTCGGAAAAGTCATGATGCATTTTTGCAACGAAAAACATAGAAAAAATATGTCATAACTTTTCCGACAACCCAATATTGTCGATAATTACCTGCAGATGAAGAAACTGGGACACAGAGAGGTGAAGTGACTAATCAAAGTCATCCAATTGATGGCAGAGGCAAGACCTGGGCGCACAGATCTTGTTTAACTCCAGAGCTTGTTTAATCACCATACTGTAGTACAGCTTCCAGGATATCGCCATTGGTATATTTGTAAGTTGGAGTTCAAAAAATACACCAAGAGTAAGGTGAGAAATTACTGATTTTGATGTGCAGAGTCAGTTTTTTTCCAATTCAGCTAATTTGCCAAAATTGATCCTCTCACTTCAGCAGCATCTTGACCATTAAGAAAGACACAGGAATATTATTTTTCTTCTTCCAAAGTTAGGGAATAGAAAACAACTATTCTTATAGTGATGCATGAATACCGTATTTGCCGGCGTATAAGACGACTGGGCGTATAAGACGACCCCCTAACATTTCCACTCAAAATACAGAGTTTGTTANTACAGACAATAAGTATTGGAACATTGCTACTCAGTGTGTGGTCACATGTGATTAATGTGCTAATTTGCAAAACATTTGTTATTGGTCCATGGCAAAGTCAGTAATGAAATTGAGAGTAAGTGTTTAAAAATGTTTACAGCAATATGACAGAGTAATTTTATGTCTGTTAAGTCTAATAGTAAAAACCATTTGGATCTTGTATATTGCATGGGTCCTTTTCATTTTATTATTCCTTTTTATTGTATTTGACCAAAGTATTGCTCCATGGAAATTTAAAAAACAAAACTCAAACAAAACAAACCCTGGCCCTTCACCTAGGTGGGAAAGTGTCATAGATGAAGTAGGAATTATGATGACAATGTGAATAGCTAATGAATACTTACTATGTGCCCATCATTGTGCTTTGTCGCTCCCTCTCTCTCTCTCTCTCTCTCTCTCTCTCTCTCTCTCTCTCTCTCTCTCTCTCTCTCTCTCTCTCCCCATACCACACACACACACACACACACACACACACACACACACACACCATATATACATATACGTATACATATATATCTGTGTATAGAGTTATCATTTAATATCTCACAATAACTCTAGAACTTTGACATAGATATTTATCATGCCTGTTTTACTTGATTGCATTCTGCATATTGCTGCCAATATCTACTTCTCCCCCCCAGAGTTACTCTTGGCTAAAAACCAAACCAATAGGATCCCTTATATTATTACCAATGCTATTCCATGAATATGTAAGGGAGGAGAATAATTATGCTTCTCCCCTGCCCCCAAATCAAAACCTGTAATTTTTACTTCTTACCTCTTTTCTGTATTTCAGATGGAACTTAGCGAGAGGTTGGGAACAGCTGCGTCAGGGGCTTCTGGGTAGAGCTTTTATTCCTTCACCGCCATGCATAGCCTTTCCAATAGCTGCTACCCACTTTTCCTGGAATGAGTAGAAATGTTTTGATTTGAATGAAGAGTGCTGATTGAATTGACTGCATTCCTTGTGTATTTCCTGGAGATTGGTGTGTTTATT
>NW_017731436.1:4278672-4279467 GCF_001890085.2 Hipposideros armiger
AAGCACATATTATATGAAGTATTGAGGTTAAATGTGAGACTTTACTTCACAGTAAGCCATTGAGGCTTCAGTTCTCCAGGCTTCCTGGATGTGAGTTTCCCCACTCCTCCAGGAGGGACACTTTGGGAAAGGATAAGGAGGACTGTTCACAGTTGACAGTGTGCCTCAGAGCTAGAATAGTATCTAAAACTTCAAAATCTCTGCCTTGGGAAAATAGATATTTTTAATAATCAAAGAAATCTTTCATATTCACCATCATCAATAGTCAAAATTTACTATTGACAGAAAGCATTGCTAGATTCTGAAAACCAATATATGTGAGATGTAGTCTTTTCTTCTCCCTTAAGAGTTTTACAGTCCTACTAGGAAAGTATATAAACAAAAAAAGTGAAACATAAGATTAGTCAATGCTCAAGAATTGACAGTATGATCTATAAGCATGTAGAAATTGACAAAAAACTGGGGTTCCCCATCTCCCAAATGTATTTTGAAGAGAGTAGTTAGCTTGGGCAGCCCATTTCAAGAATAGTAACTTCATAAGGAAGAGAGGTTGTCTCAGTCTGAACACCCATGCAAGCTTGAGGCTGGTATAAATCAACCTCTATCACAGAGTTGTCCAGCCTTGGCTGAATGCTCAAGAATGCTTGGCTTGATGCTAACTTCACAGGTAAATTAAGTTCTCATCTGAATATCAGACAGACTTTCCATATGTGGAAGCAAGAGTCTCTCAATTCTATTCATCAATCCATCTTCCAACACTTGGGATCTTACAAAGCAGATCTATATTCTCTTCTA
>NW_017731436.1:4280412-4281616 GCF_001890085.2 Hipposideros armiger
ACTGAATTTATTGTCCAATAAATTACCTAGAACTTTTTCATATGCTACTCCTAAGCCATGTTTCTCCCATCCTAGTCTTATGCAGCTTCTTTTTAGATCCAAGTTCATATCCTTATATGTATCTTTTTAAATTTCATCTTGTTTTGTTTATTGCTCAAACTGTAATGATGTTTTTTTCAACTGAGATATAATTAGAGTATAATGGTGTCTTACTTTAAGGTGTACAGTGTGTTGGTTTAATATATTGATATATTGCAATATGATCAGTGCTGCAGCATTAGCGAATACCTCCATCATGTCACATAATTATAAGTGATATCATACAGTATTTGTCTTTCTGTGTCTGCTTTATAATACCCTCAAGGTCTATCCATGTTGTCACAAATGGCAGAATTTCTTTCTTATGGCTGAAGGTATATATATATATATGCATTATGTGTATATACCACATCGTTTTATCCATTCGTTCATTGAAAAACACACGTTACACGTTGTTTCCTATCGCAGCAATTGTAATACTATAATAAACATGGGAGTGCAGTTATCTTTTCTGTATCCTGTTTTCATTTCCTTTGGACATATACCCAGAAGCGGGATTGCTGAATCGCCTATAGTTCTGGTTTTCATTTCTTTGAGGAACCTCCATACTGTTTTCCATAGCGACTGAGCCAATTTGCATTCCCCCTAACAGGTGTGCAAGCATTCTCTTTTTTCCACATCCTCAACAATATCTGTTATTTCCTGTCTTTTTGTTAATAAGTAGCCAAACAGGGGTGAGGTGATATCTCCTTGTGGTTTAAATTTGAATTTCTCTGATGATTAGTGATGTTGAGCATATTTTCATGTACCTGTTGGTCATTTAAATGTCTTCTTTGGAAAAATGTCTATTCACTTCCTGTGTCCATTTTTTACTTGGATTGTTTTTTGATATTGACTTGTATAATATTTTGGAAATTAACCCCTTATCAGATATATGGTTTGCAAATATGTTCTCCCACTCTGCAGGTTGCCTTTTTATTTTGCTGGTTGTTTCTTTTGCTGTGCAGAAGCTTTTTAGTTGGATGATGCCCCATTTGTTGATTTTTGCTTTTGTTGTATAAAGATGTTTTGCTTATTATATCTCATGCCTGAAAAGGGGGAGAAGCAACATGGAGTAAAACTGTGTGCAGCTGGAAGTAAGATCAGAATTTTCTCCTCATTTCTT
>NW_017731436.1:4281721-4282731 GCF_001890085.2 Hipposideros armiger
TGAGTTAGAACAAAGAGCTGGCCTCCACCTATTCAAATGTGGTTGAGAGTTTCAGTTCTTGATGATGCGTCGTCTTGCAAGCTTTCTGTTTCTTTTTTCATATATGATATTAAGAAACTTTGTTTTGCTTAAAACTAGATGTGGTGAACTTTCAGGATAAAAACTTAACAGTTGTGCAGACTTGGCCTTCTCTATTTACAGATAAACCCCAGGGAGTTGTCTTCAGCACCACTGTTTGCAGTGGCACACAGAAAGCAGATGCAAATAAGAACTTAGGGTGTGACCATTCGGGACCCAAGAGCATGTCATATTCTCCATGCTTAGTCACCCAGAGACAGATTTAGGAAGGCGCTTCCTCAGCACTTCGCCAAGTAGCTCTCTCAGGTAGTTTTTCTTCCCCCAGCTCTATGGGTCTCATTCTTGGGGCAAGGCAGCTATGCAGCAAACTACGACAGCAGACTGTTGTTCACATACATAGCTGTATACCAGGCAGCCCAGGGACGTTTAGACTCTGAACACTGTTGAGATGCTGAACTGCTGGGAGGTATTCAGCCAGTATACAGATCAGTCAGAAAAATAGAAGCAACCTGCTCCAAATGGTATGGGAACCTACACAAAAGAAATCAGTGAGTAGTAATTTTTTTTTTCAGAAGGAAGACGTTTATGACACAATACACGCAATCACACCAGAAAAGCACAAAGAAGGCATTGTCCTATGATTTTTTTCTAGCTAGCCAAAAGACTTAGCGGACAGTGAGAGGCCTTGCAAATCTAACACATGATATTTGGACCCCTTCATAGTGATTTAAACCACAGCATCTCGAGAGGGTCCCTGAATAAATGGACACATGAGGTAGCGTGTTTCAAAATTGAATATTGAACAGTAAGGAAATCAAGGTATTTAGTTCTCAAGAAAGTTATTGAATCTTTCTGCAAACTTTTGGGATACAGATTAAGACCTCTGTCTGATATAAAACTGTGTGTGTGTGAGTGTGTGTGTGTGTGTGTGT
>NW_017731436.1:4284821-4285730 GCF_001890085.2 Hipposideros armiger
TGATCAGGAGTATATTCATCTCCTGATTGTTGAGTTGGGTCTTTGTTTTTTGGTGTTAATTTGGATTTTTGCCTTCGGGCAACGCATCGAGCGAGA
The DNA here is from genome assembly GCF_001890085.2 of Hipposideros armiger. NCBI lineage: Eukaryota > Metazoa > Chordata > Mammalia > Chiroptera > Hipposideridae > Hipposideros > Hipposideros armiger. The sequence goes on from NW_017731436.1 coordinate 4,284,918, forward strand.
GGTGTATTTCTCTCTCTCCCTCATTCTTTTTAGTGTAATGCTTTCACTTGTCTCTACCAGTCCCTGAGAGCCTCAGTCCCATAGCAGCTCTTAATCAGCATCTGAGGAGTCCCTCCCATCCAGCTATCTAGTCCTGGAGGCGCCCCCGACCCAGACACTGAACCCGTGTGCTGCTTGGCCTACCTCAGGTCTGGGTGGCTTTCTCTACATCCTCGCCCTCCTGCAGCTAGGCACCCTTGAGTGGAACAGAAAGTATGTTCAGCATCGTTTTTATGAGTAGCATAACGCACCCCCTGATTTTATGAACAGAGCCTGGAATCTGGCCTCCCACTACTCACAGTGGAGCATTTTCTATCCCACTGGAGTATAAGACCTTTGCACTCGTCTGTTCCTACGCCTGAATTATAAAATGACTGTGGCTTTAGCCACCATTTACCAACCACTGTGGTTTTCTCATCTGTTTCTGGTCTAAAGAGATGCTTATCTTGTTTTCAAGAATACAGTATTTTTTAAAGTATCTATCATTGTATTTTGAACTAAAAATTTAATTTTTAAAGTGTGAGTTAACAATGCCTAAACAACCTGAAGTACTTTATGTTTTTCATATGTATTGCTATCCATCACTCATATGACCGTATATGGTTTACATGCGTTGCATATTTGTAAAAAACATCATTCAGTAGAATTCATTCCTTTTTCTAAGACATCATGGTAAACTTGGTATTATGCTACTAAAACAAAAACTTTATTTTTTAGCCTAAACAAAGTCCTAGATCAGGGTTCTGTTTATAAATAGGAAGCAACTCATTGGCC
>NW_017731436.1:4287000-4288095 GCF_001890085.2 Hipposideros armiger
GTCCTTCAGCACAGGCCACTTACCTTTATTGTAAGTTTCTCATACCTTATGTTTTCTCTCTTCTTCCAGCCAGTTGGGTACTGAAGTAGCTGAAATGCGAAAAAGGCAGCAGTCGCAAAATGAAGGAACACCTGCCGTGTCTCAAGCCCCCGGAAACCAGAGGCCCAACAACACGTGCTGCTTTTGTTGGTGCTGTTGCTGCAGCTGCTCCTGGTATGTGCTGTTCCCTGTATGACACCACACCTGAGCTAGGTAACAGCTAGCGTGAAAGTGCATGTCAGTTCTTAGGCTCACACAAGCTTCTCCATCTTGTTTTTTTCCCCCCCTTCACAAGTAGGAAGTACTGGAGACCACCGCTGGCCAAATGTAAACATTTCCATGCTCAAAATGTATTTCCTCAGAATCTGCATTGAAATCGGCTGTAAAGAATGAAAAATTATGTTTTCCTTTATCCGTGCCTCTTAAAAAAAATACGGGTAAACATAAGATTATGGTTACATATTTACCTAACAGTAAACAGTATTCTCCAATGTTGCAGAAGGTCCAAGAACATGAAGGTATCTAGTAGCCTTGTACTCAGTGTTCAGTGCTGTGGTTTAGGTATATGCTGTTTCATTGGGTGCCGGTCATTCAGCCGCAGAGTCAGGGTGGCAGCCTCCGCCTGAGTCCTGACAAAGGCAGAAAAGCGCTACACACTCGTGTCCACTGATCTGAAGGCCAGGGGCTCTAATCGGTATGAAGGCCAAGTCAGTTCCTTAAAAACGCTGAACTGGGAGCCAGAGAATCTGCTTGCCATTGTGATTTTATCACTGACGGCCTCCGTGACATCAAAGCTCTAATCTGTTTTGTGGCTTCCTCGTTGGCAAAGTGATGAAGAGTTAAAGTTGATTCCCAAGGTCCGGTCAAGTGCTAAATGTCCATGATTCAGGCACTTCAGGACACCTGCTCCAGTTTCAAATTCCCAAAGAGCCTTCTAATAAGAAAATCCGTGCGACCCAGAGTCCTAAGATACATGCGGATGAGATGCCTCAGGGATACGCTACACTTCATGGAACGCTCCATAGAACCATAAGTTTCAAGGTCCCGTAAGAAATT
>NW_017731436.1:4290965-4303563 GCF_001890085.2 Hipposideros armiger
AAAACCAGGTGCCTCAGAAAGGAGAAAGGAAAGTAGAGCTTTCAAAATTTATTTCGAGCTTAAAGCTAATTTCCAAATTGTCCCATGAACCCTTCCCAAACATCAGAGGTTATATGAAAATAATATAGACTATTTTTTAAAAAAATAAAGTCTTTAGGTGTTAATCCATAGCTGTTTTAATTCCTCATTGCTCCTGGTGATGTCCGATCAGTCAAGCAAGACAGATTTCCATGTTTAGTCATAAAAATTTAGAACTCGTGAGACTTCAACTGTCACCTCTCCAAAATGTCCTCATTGACTTCTCACATTGTTTCATGGTGGTGAGGGGCTGGTTCTGGGGGTTTGGGGGTGGGGGCAAGTTTTGCTGGCCACAGCCCCAGGCTCTCCATTTGCATTTCCAAGGCAACGGTTCTGTGTTGAGCTAGTTTACATATTAGACTTAGGTATAAGCTTTTGTTTGGAAGAAAAAAATGGCGTCCCTAAAAAAACTAGTGTTTAGAAAATATAATATTGTGTTTGATTTTATAGATAAGGAAACTGAAGGCCTGCCTCCTGCCACTAACCTCATTTGTGACAGAAGGAGGACTGAAGTGCAATTCCCTTAATATCCCGCCCATTGTTCTGTCTACTTTAAGATGACCTTCCTAAAGTTTTCATTTCCAAACTTGATATGAACCATTTCCAAAACTTCTTACTCTGAAAACCCATGCACTAGTGTGTACTGCCTACTAGATTTGGCCCAAACTGAATATTTCTTATTCTTCTCAGGAAAAATTGGTCATAGAGTGAACCTAGCAAATTATCCCTGTGAAAGCTAAAATTGTCTCCCTTTTAAACACATGGGTTCCCAGAGTTCCCAGACCACGGGTTAGATCTGACTAAGTAAATGTTAAGCACTTCGTAAACATGGTTTTGGTTGCCCTTCCCTCCATTTTAAACAATTACCACAGCCTCAAAACTGCAAAAATAATTTCCTACTTTACCCTATGACGCTGTCACATTTCAGCTCTCTGCCAGTGGAAATAGTAAGAGGCATGCTTTAAAAGCCAAAGGATATCTTTTGAGAGGAAAAACAGAATCCACGTCTGCTCTATGGTAAAGAAACCACCCCTGGAAATAAATCTGCCCCCACAGGCAAGGGTGAACCATTCCATCCGAGACGCCAGTGCCTAAGGAGTCAGTCTCTCCCATAGTGGTCACCCTCGGAGACGTGACGCATCGCACATGGGGACCAAGTTAGCTGCATAGGATTTCCAAAGTACTTGTAGCCAGATCATCATAAAAACCACTTACAAAGAAGGCTACAATTTGGGGACTCCATCTTGCCATAGCATAGGTAAATTCCCTCAACAGTTTGTATAACTTACATGGACTTTAAAATCACCAAGTCAAAAGACATCTGTCAAAATGAACCCAGGTTGCCCGGGCCATATACACAAGATGAAAAAAGTGGATATGAGGACTTTGGGCCTAATTCACAAATGTCATGCATTTGTTAATTTACTCATTACAATTTATTACTGCTTGGTACTGTTGTTGTACTTCATTTAGCTTTCACCAGATTCTCCCTACTTCTACATTGACAGGGAATACGTTCTCAGTAAGCATTGAACTTAGACATGAATATTTGGTCTTACTCCCCAGGTCACCCTCTAGAAAAGCTTAGTATCCAAGCTGCTTCTGCCAAGTCTATGTTACATATGACCACAGTGCTATCTGTTGGAAAACGGCCAGAATTAGAATTCTATGGCCCTCTTCCATGAAGGCATACCATTAGAACTCTTTTTGACTCTATTTACTGTAAATTAATATTTTTCTGAGTGTCACATTGCAGTGTTTGGATCATCAATAGAAAGATGGATGTGAAGAAAACAAAATAATAGATGAAAATATTATGCCGATTCATAGATAGATATATAGACATAGATCGCCAAAATAAAGGGGCAATAAAAAAAATGGAGAAATTACAGATTCAAGAAAAACTTAGGAGGTACTGTCAAGAATTTGCAAGAGATGAAAAAGAGGATGGAAGATTAACCCCACATTGCTTGCTTGAGTGGAAGTTTGATGACGATTCCATGAAATGAGAGAATACTAGAATAGGATAAGTAGAATTAGAATTTAGAATAGGATAGGGTAGGGTAGGGCAGGGTAGAATAGAATGGAATGAACCAGAAAAGTGTTGGAGAAAGAAGATTAAATTAATTCAGGCCAGAAGAAGGCAAGAGCAGCTTAGAAGATAAGCAGTGAAGGTTAGTTGGTGAGGAACTGAGGCAGTGTCTTGCTGGGCGCCTTGAGGACACCTGTGGGTACACCTGTGTCATGAACCGAGGGTAAGAAGGAGAGGGAAGACTCCCCAGTGTGAGGAATCGCGGAGCTGTAAGAGGGTAAGGAGACGCAGAGAAGAGGAACATCAGATGGCTTAAGCCTCAGAGAATGTGGAAGAGGAATCCAACCCCCACCTTGCGCTTGGTGAGTGTGGGCAAAGCTGCTTCTGAGAGGCAGGGCCTTCAGAGGGCTGGGTGCCAGTTGGGGCCAGTGGGAGGACGTGGGCCACAGAAGGCTGAGAATGCAAGAGTGTGTTTGACATGGAAAGGGCGTTCCGAAGAGAACAAAGGAGCATCCCCAGAGGAGCCTCTCTGGTGAAGAAGACCAGAGCCCTAAGGTGACGGAGGAAAGAGACTAGGTACAGAGGTTGAGCAGTGCACTCGGGGACACGGTGCTGCACAGATAGGAGTGGGGTCCACTGGCTGCAGATACCACTGGCTTCAAGTCATTTCAGGTCAGACCCGAAAGGATCTCGCAAATCTTGGCTGATGCACTGTACGTGGTGAGATGGTGAGGGCCACCTGGGTCTGGACGGGCCAGGGTGTGACAGAGCTTCTCAGATGACCTTTTGGGCAACAGGCAGGAGCTGGAACACCCCTGGCCACACCCCCCTCTGCCCTGAGCAAGGCTGAACACAGGGAGGGCCAGTCTGACTCCCCAGCTCACTGTACTGGTTTCCTACTAGTGATTCTCCTTCTGTTTGATGGTGTTTTTGTTTGTTTAGGTTCATACTGTCAGTAAAAACGTTATAGTTGAATTCACAAAAGTTCATATCGGTCAGTTGGCACTGAGCATTTTCATAAACATACACTAAAGTTTCATGCTTTAAAATAGCCAAAAATAAGTTTTAGCTTATAGCATATCATTTGGCACACAGTAGGTGTTTAACTAAATACTAAGGTGTTGAATGGATGATTGAATTTGGAGGATTTTCCATTTGGGTGTACTTTATGAAACATGGAAATATGTGTCATAAAATTATTTTCAAAAATTACATTCACATTCTCCCAGATCTTCATATAACTAATGATGTAGCAGGTAATGCTTATTAGGGCATCACAAGGTTTCTCCTTATGCACCATTTTCCTTCATTCTCCTGTGTGTGATTGTGTGTGTGTGTGTATGTGTGTATGTCTGCATTAGTAGGGGTACTAGTACTAGTGGTACTAGAACTAGAATTACTAGAAGTAATTATAGTAGAGAGGGACAAGGGTTCCGAGGGTTCACTAAAATCTGTTAGTATTACTGGGATATAAAGTCAAGAAGGACAAAATAGAAGACAAGAGAGATAGGCAATGACAAGTAATCAATCATCTTTTATGCCATATTAAGGAGTTAGGATGTTACATTTTGGGGGATATAGGAAGTGATCGAAGACTATCAGGAAGAATGAGGCAAAGTCCATTATATGGTTTAAGTATATCCCTCTGGAAGCAATGGAAAGCATGAGGAAGGACAAGACAAAAAACTAGGAGAATATTAGGAGACTTTTGTAACAGCCTCAGAGAGAGATGTCAGGGGCCCCAAATAAAAACGCGATAAAAGGAATGGAAGATTACAGAGTCAAGAAAAACTTAGGATGCACTGTCAAGAATTTGCAGGAGATGAGAAAGAGGATGGAAGATTCACCCCACATTATTGCTTGCTTGCGTGGCGGGTTCCCCCATGCAATGAGAGAGAATGCTGGAATAGGAGGCTGTTGAGGCCCAGACAAGATGATGAGCTGGACTTGCTGTGAGAGGTACCCAAGAGTTGGCTGTGGGAATGCCGTGCGGATCACAGGGCAAGTCTCGATTAGATACAACACTCTGGGAGTCACTAGCACAGAGCATCCAGGAGATGAGAATGACGGCCCAGTGTGAAAAGCGAGACTGAAACCTCATTTAAAGAGAAGGCAGTGGAGGCGCTGCAATCATGGAAAGCAGAGAAGGGATGTCTGAGAGGGGACAAATGAACACAGCATGGGGTGGCACAGGCGCCAGGAGAGTTTCAGATACAGGAAGGACCGATGTCCCAAATACAACAGGGAGGAGCAACGCGTTGAGAATTAGAAACATTGTGTCACCGGGCCCGCTGGATGGCTATCAGTGAACTCTGCGCATCAGGCGTCTCCTTACAGTGCTCCAGGAGGAAGAATCTAGAGAGAAAAGCTGCTGATGGAGAAAACATGTGTGCCCCTCGTTGAGGATTCTGAGATACCCCGATTTCTCAGGGTGAAGGTTCAATTTGAGGGAAGTTGGGGTTCCCTCCTTGACTTAATTAAGCGAATTACTCACTTTCTAAAACAATATGAAATTTAGCTCTTCCAAATCCAGGTCAAATTTCTTAGCTATCTGTGTGATATTGAAGCACTTCCCACCCCCCACAGTCTCTCTGAATCAAGATACAAACAATGAGGTTATGAAATTTTGCTACCCCTACTCTATAAAATGTGATAGTTGAGCTACAGCTGATAGAAATATGTACTGACTCTTTACTTTAGTCCCTCTCTTTAAAATCATTATTTGTTTTAGGCCTAGCTAACTTTCTTTCATGGTCCAAGCTTGGCAGACCTATTAAAATCTGCCTGCTATTGTAGGACACTACTCAAGAATTACTTCTTCTTTGTCCGATAAGACAACAAAATACACGTCTTGTGAATATGGAGTTGATTGTATAATAATTCTGCTTAGTTATGTTAAATAAATATTGTAATGCCTGATGCTATAAAATCTCTATCTTTGTTTAAGCTGTCAATATACTATTATTAATGTATATCGCATGCCCAGGAGCATGGGCGCCTAAGTAGAGAGCGAGTTTCTGCCATTGCTACTTTTTTGTATAAAGCAACATAGATTATACAAAAGTACAAAACCACTTTAACTGTCCAATTCCATAAGCAATAGTGGAATAATAACTCCGCGTGACTCATTCTAAATTGATGTAGTCTTGCCATATTTAAAGATGACATGCAAATTCTAATAACAGACTTCTTCATAGAAAGCCTACTTTCAAGAGGCAGCATGGGGTGGGGAAGGAGACAGTGGCACTGGAATTAGACAGGCCTGGGTATGTCCCAGTTTCATGACATACACCTGGGAAACCTTTGCAAGTTATGTAATTTAATCTCACTGAGCCTCAGTTTCTTCATCTGTAGGATGTGATTCATAACATATATAAATCAGTTAGTCTAGGGTTCAGTATGTTCTAGGGCCCCCGAATAATCCTTCATTGATACGTATTATTTCTGGCCCCCTCATAAGTCTCGTAGAAAGGAAATGCCCAGACTTTGTAGGATTTGGCCACTGTGTGCTTAGCATGATCTATCGACATGTCAGTTCATGCAGCAGAACCTGCCTCTGTATTCTGTGTCCCTGACCCTTTGTCCCCGACTTGCACTCTAATCAGCACAGGTGTAACGCAGGCTATTAGAGCATGTGCCATCAGGATTCACAGTGTGCTGTAAGTCCACCATCTACTGGGGTTAAGTTTCCTCACAGATCAGGGTCATTGCCTTCAGCCACAACTGTTCTCAAGCATGGTCCCCACCTCGTCCCATACATATTCACATACATAGTAACTAGAAAATATCAGCGGAAGGAAGTATGGGTGGACAGATAAGTGGCCCTAGCACCTATCATATGTTTTTCTGAGTATTAACTACTAGATTTCTAACTTTTCCATTCTGCTTTTTATGATAGGGACACATGGTAACTAAAACCGGAAGCTCGCGCTCCGACTTAACCGATGCATTTAAAGACTTGGGTGATTACACACTATTTAAATAATAGTGTCTACTAACCAGATGGAAGTCCATTTGGCCTTTTCACATCCAAGATACTTGCTTTCCCACAAAAGCATCCACTAACCTAATTATGACTTACGGGGAAAATTACAGGGGGTTGAAGGAAGAGCTTAAAATAGGATTTCAATCAACCTGAGAACTGCAGTAGAAGATTCTGCTGATTAGCGTGTATGACATAAAGTGCACCTAAATATTCAGTCCTGTAGTCCTCTTAATTTTCATTAAGGGGGGAAAAAACAAACCCTGTTTATGCCAAATAAGAAGCTTTAGTTATTTAATTCAACATACGCTTACATATGGACCCAGATTTTAACCATGTAATCACTTGTTAAATGCAATTGGCATTCTAATCAAATTAATGTGTTGGTGAACCTAAAACACATGGCTTGGAGTTTGAAGTAAAAATGTAATACCAATAGAAAAAGGGATCTTTTGAAGCCCATCTTTTCAAACAGAAGCGTGTATAAAGGAAAATTGATAGCAAAGAAAGTATGAGACAACAAAGAAATTCAATCTTCAATTCCCATGCATCAAAAAAAAAAAAAAAGGAATTAACATTTACATACATCCCCAACTGAAACTGAAATAGTTTGGAGAATCCACTCTCACAATGGCTCTTTTAAAACATTTTAAATTAAAAAGAAAATGTTTCCTTCCTGTTGGTATTTAAAAATCTTTTCTAATTAAATTGTTCTAAGAATGTATCACCTAAGTTCCATATTACCCCAGCAAGAGACGTTAGCATTCAAAACAATTTATTATTAGAAAGGATCGCCATAATGTTAATAGGATTATGCCTGCCCTTTTTTTAAACTAAAATATTCCTAAATCAGATGATTTGGGGCCAGGGAGTATCAAGAACATTTTCTAAATACTAAAAAGGAAAAATGGGTGTAATTATGCACACCTCTCAAGATTTAAATTTATCCACTTCGAGTTTGATTATTTCACTCACAGAAAAATTGAATGACTTTTTCCCAATTCCTTAGAAACATCTAATTATCAAAACTCCACACACAAGAATAGATTTTTTTTTCCAAATAAGAGTAATTACTCCCAGAAACTTTCAGTTTTATTCTGATTTAATTAAACATATTTATAAAGGCAACACTGCCATCTAGTGGACAGATTTTGAATAGTGGCTTATTTTACTTTTGAAAGGTTCAAGTTTATGAAATAAAAAGCTTAAGCCAAATAAATGAAACACTTATTTTATGACATATGATACATGATTATAAAAAGTAAGGGGAGTATTTATAGGGATGGGGCAATACTTTTTTAGACAAGTATTGTATATTTCCAAATTTCTAACCACCATTCCCATCCCCACATACTCAATTCAAAGACAAAGTTGTTTTACCAAAATGTATAAATGAAAAAGATGAGGTTCAAGTGGTGGGTTTGACAATCACTGAGTTTTTATGTCTGAAATTATGGATGGTCTATGGTTACTGCCCCACCTCGGGGCCTTTTGCTTCCTTCTCTAGTCCTTTCTAAGCAATACATTAGCGCTGTTCTCCTTCCCTCACTCCCTTCTCCCCAAAGTCACCTTCGCCATGGGAGCAAGTTGCACATCCCTGTGGGGGGCTTTTTTGCAGTAGCAACGCCTGCTCTGCAGTCACACCTGGCATCGCCTCCTCTCTTCCTCTCCCAGGCTTTGCTGTCAAAACCTTCTGTACCAACTCCTTCCTGGTAACCCCAACTCCAGGGAACTGAGAAGTCGCTCCTCTCCGGGATCTACTGTAACTCAGTCCTCTGGGCAATAGCTCCTGTTGACTGACAGGTGTGGGACAGTCACGACAGAGGGGGCATTTGCACTCAGTACCCTGGTTTGTGACAGAAGGTAACCCTTTCCAAACATTTAAGAGCAGTCAATTTGTGTAAGTAACTGAAAAGGTAAAATACCACAGTTAATTCTTTGTCTAGAAAGAGAAGCAGCATTTCATAGCGAAAATGAGCGGGAGACACGAAGTCGGAGACGGGAGCTCCAAAGCCAGCCCTGGTATGTTTACGTGTTAGTGTTCACTCTTGCATAAAATGAGAACGATTCATAACAAATCCCTTGCTTAACTTACAGGACTGTTATGGGGCAGGAGTAAGAAGGTGATGTACGAGGAAGTGTCAGTCTTTATTTCCCAGGGTTGAAATAAAAAGCTCGTTGGTAAAATTGGAATTGTCGTTTTAATAAGCAAGTGGTTGGCCCTTACATTTAATGAACCACGTGCAATCATTTGCCTTTTTGCCACAAGTTTTTGGTCTTTGCTTCATAACCTTGAATAATAGGTCACGACCCTTATCCCATTATGGGTGAGAAAAATCAAGCACGGAAAGCCAAAATCACCTGAAAGGAGGTAATATTCTAGGTTTGGCGTCCCCTCCCTGTTTTCTTGACCTCCTTACCTAACCACACCTCACTGCCGATTCTCATTTATGGCTCTCGCCCTGAAATATCTGATCTGTCCATTTTGTTCTTCGTTTATGACATGCGTTTTCACAACGCCCAGCTTCAACACATTTCCCCCTCCACTTGAAATTCCCTTTGTCCAGCTCTCCATCTGGCAAGCACCTGCTCATTGTTCAGCCCAGTTTAATCATTACCTCCTCTGTGAAGCCTTTCTCAATTCGCTCATGCAAATTTATGGACACTGCACCTGTGTCTGAGAAACACCACCTGCATACTTCTGTTTCAGCTCTCACTGCAATGCTGCTTGATGCTTATTTACCTGTCAGGGCTCCTCAAGGTCAGAGCCTCTCTCTCTTATTGATCTTGAATTTCCAACCCAGGCAATGTTGCACAAACCAGGTGTCTCAGACACACTTGTAAGTTGTTGCTGACTACTAAATGAAGCTGTTGTATTATTTTACCATGATATTTTGACTGAGGAAAATGAAACATTTAAAGAGTAACCTCCCAATTCTTTTTCAGAACCTAGAGTTTGTTGATTCCATTTTTGCACTGGGAAGTTTGAGGTAGAAGCTGTTAAATAAAAAGGAAAAACTGATGTCACCATGTGAGAATATGAAAATATAGAATAGTATTTGCCTTACTGATGCCAGTGGTTCTTTGTTGAGCCTTGATGTCATACTGTATTAAATTTAACCATCTTATTGATTCCTTGAGTTTTTGTGTAAATATGTGTGATTTTGTGACCGGCCCCTATCCCAGAGTTACCATGGCTACTGCAAAGTTTTCTTCTTCTTTGCAACCATTTCAAGGGCTCTTCCTAAGAACCAATTGTTTGTCTTAACAAAAGTGGACTGTCTTCCAAAATAGGCCCCACATATATCCATGATGACAAGTCAGTAGAGAAACTCTATCATGGGCTGCTGGTAGTGTTTGCCCTACTCCACAATCCAAACTCCCCTGTAAACAAACCAACAAAAAATCCACCCACACACACAGAGGGAATGTTCCCTTATTTTCCGAAATATGCCAAATGTATTTATTTCTCCCATTCTCAAAGTCACCACCCTAGAAAATTTCCAGTGGGATTTTAAATGCTTATTTTCATATACTTAGCCTAGGTTATTGGTATTTTCTTCCATAAAAAGCTTAAGCTTTGATTAAGACTCCCTCAGAGAGCATTTGTATATGTGTTTTGTTCTCTTTACAGCTTTAGTTGTTTAAAAAGTAGAAATGTTCATTTAAAATGAAACAAGCATTGTAAAAGTGAAAAATCCCTGATGTCTCCACACGAACCCTCACTACTGTTCAACTTGATGGCTTGCTTTTAGAGCTTCCCTCAAGCACATACAATATGTATATGTTGCTCTAAAGCAAATATTTCCTGCAATTTATTACCTTAAAATAACCCACTATGTTACTTAGAGCAGGACAAGTAAAACTGGAGACAAACACGCTCCTAAGACAGAGATGACAAACTGTCTACTATCAATTCTCCTGTCAATTTCTCCATCTTTCTACCTTAAAATGGGATTATCAGTGGTTCTTGATAATTGAAACTTTGAAACCAATTTTTTAAGAATGGTACTAAAGGACAGTTGATTAAAAGGATGCCTGCTGATTGGTCAAGGTCAGCTTCTTTCTACAGAACAATGCTGTGTCCAGTCTTTGATCAAGAAATGGAGCAAACGGTGAACAGTGAAGCACTTATTGGATGTCTATTATAAGTAGTTTCAGTACAAATGGGTGTCCATATTTTACCATCTGGAGAAAAGAAAGCTATAAACACAACCCAATATTTCATACTGATCACTCTAATATGGTGGCATTTGGGGTGTTTGTAAATATCACAGAAACAGAGAGAAGAGCCAGAATTCGTGTTCAGAAACTTGTCAATCATGCATGTGGATTCCAGATTTGTTGCTCTACAGCAAAGACACAATGGAGAAAAAAAATTTTTTCAACGATGTTGCATAAAATGAAGAACCCCTGCATTTATATGTCACACCTCATTTGTGTGGAAATGTAACAAAAATGAATTTTCAAGTTTATTATTTAATCAGCGAAAGCAAGCTCTTTTTCTAGTCTCTATATAGTACCTTATTATGTACACACACACACACACAAGCTGAGTAAACCTTGGCAGAATGAATATTAATTTCCTATTTAAATATAATCTTTCTAGGATTTACCAAAAATGTGCATATTTTATACATTTGGCATCATTAATTTCTCCTAGGAAATTTCACAGACAATTGTCAACCTCGTCCCCCCCACTTTCTCATAATTACTGGAAATACATCAAATTCCACAGACGCAGGCCAGTCAAAGACAGAAACTCTGAGAAGCTAGACTCACCTCGAAACATACTTGGATACCGAAGTGTGTAGCAACACGAAAGACTGAGGTTTCCGAGGCTACATCCAGCTGCAAATAGTCCTCAGAACCCACATATGCAGACACCTAAACAGCTGTGCTGCTCTCCGAATCCCTCCTCACTGTATTCCCCATGGCCGCCCTATGCTGGAGGCTTTGAGGGGTCGAACCCTGGAATTGCTGCCTCCCTGCAGAGCACTGGTCAGTTTGCTGGGTGTTTGAGTACCCATCAGCTGTAGTTTCTGCTTCCCAGAATTCTTTGGGCCACACCACTTTGTGAGAGGTTTCCTCTTTTCTACACCAATAACTCTGCCACTCTCCTTAGAAACTGGTAGAGAAATCAATTTATCTCACCATCAACTTGTACTGTTTTTCACTAAAGTGTCCTTTTTCTGCTTAATTATTCCTTTCCAATTCCTACTGGGTACACTTTTCTCTAGCTAGTCCACTTTCTCAACAAATTTTCCTAGCTAGTCTCACTTTTAGTGGTAGATTGGCCCCTCTTCCCTAAATTCTTCCCTTTACTACATTCTCTCCATCTTCATCCTTGCACCTGAGAATGAAAGAATGAATAGAGGAGACATTATCTCAGCTTCCCTTGCCAAACTTTGCAGATTACGAATAACTACTTGTTGGAAGCCTTCTCCCACTGAACTCCTTCTTTCCACCACAGTCACATTTAGTGACCCTTTTCTGCATTCACATAGTAAGTAGTTTATTGCGTCAGTGCCTGTCAGAGAGCATGTTTCATGATAGGCACTCAATTACAATAACAGGGTCATTCAACTGAGTTGGGTTCAAATTTCAGCCATACCCCATATTTAGTCCCCGACTGAAGCACACGGCTCTGTGCTTCAGTGCTCATCTATAAAATGGGGATAATAAAATTAGAAGTAAAAGGACAGTGCTTGGCACATAATAGGCACTAGAAAATAATAATAGGTTCCATTCCCCCTTGTTGAAAAAAGTGAACAAGTGAAAGAGGTGTTATCTGAACTCCTCTTGCTCTGACCAGCTCCTGTGAAGCTCCTTGGTTTCTAGATAAGAGGGATCAGCTTGTTCATTCAGTAGCTTGACATTTCCAAGGACACCGAGTCATCCTCCCCGCCTGCTTCTTATCCCCCGCAAACCCCTTCATTATGTCTAATCTACACCTAGAACCTTGGGTATTCCACCCTAAGGTTCTACTCGGCTATGATTTACCTGAACTGGACAATTCTTATTCTCATTCTGAGTTACTAAAGCCCATGGGATTATCCAAGCTCCTGTAATCCTGTGGAATTCCCATATTTATGTACCAAAGACTCCTCTCACCCAGCGCTCTCCTATCCAAATCCTGAGAGTGGTTGGCCTGTCCCTTTCAAGACACTGGAGATTGACTAAATGGGGTGAAAGGGCAAAGCCAAATATAAACCCAGTAGTTCCAACTTGACTGGATGGAAGAATGATGGTATTGGTGACAGAAAACTTGGTCTGCAAAGAAGGGTGATGTGAATTTCGCAAATGCTGTTTTAGATTCTGGCACGTTTTAGCTTTCTAGCTTTCAATGGAGGAAAATAAATGGAAAACAAACTATGGATAGAATTAACCAAAAGTCAAAATCGTGTTATTCCAAAGAGTAGCATAATAATGAATATCAAATATTAAAGCATATAATCAGGTAAGTATCTCAAAGATTTTAAATAATTTAAATTATGTAAGGATAA
>NW_017732210.1:0-728 GCF_001890085.2 Hipposideros armiger
CTGAGAATAAAGTGAAGGAAAATAACCTCATATCTAGATCAATTTCTTGTATTTTATTTCCAATATTTGAGACTATTTAATTTTGAAGTGAGAGCAAAGAAAAGTTCACATTTGCTGAGTATCTGTGATGTACAAAGTATTACTTTAATGATACTACTTGATTTGTGCTCTTTCAAAAAGCCTAATGGATTATGTTCCACGTAGACCACACAGTGGTAACACCAACTCTCACAGGTACTATCAGAGGTAGAAAAATCTAAGTTGCATAAATCAGGCTATTGAAATTAGCATGCAGCACCCAGACACATGACTGCCCATCATCAACAAAATGTCCTGGGCTCCTGCGTTCCTGCCAAATACCAACACAATTCCCCTCCTGCTGGTCCACCCCTAACGTCTTTTCTGTATCACTAACTTGGACTTCGGTTAAGGAATGTGTTTGGCTCCTTTATACAGTACTTAGTGGAGGGTAGGAGGCATGGTATGGACGGGGAGAGCCAGCAGTCAGAATTCTTAGGTTCAAATTATGATTCCAACTCAAAATTTCTGAGTTTTAACAAAAAAACAATCACTTAACTTCTATGACCCTAAGCCTCTGCATGAGTAGAATGGGGACAACCAGTCCTTCCAGCGTGAACACAGGAAGGGATGAGGGGATGGGTGTGAGCACCGGCAGAAAGGGCTCTAACAGACACTCGATAAATGTTTAAAGAATCTCCAAGTTATCT
>NW_017732210.1:2099-13793 GCF_001890085.2 Hipposideros armiger
GAGAGGGAGAGGGAGAGAGCGCGCGCGAGAGGCTGTGGAGATGCAGAAAAGGCCTGGAGTACACCCACTTCCTTGGGAAGAAGCAATGGGGCTGAGGGGGTGGAGGGGACAGGCACCATCTCTCATGTTTTTCTTTATAGAAGTCTGTATTTGTTTGAAGTTAACAATTACTTTTGAAATAACAATATAAACTTTTGAAATAAGTTTGAAGGCTAAATAATTTGGAGACTAAATTTCTAGAGAAAAGGGAATAGTTTATAAAAAACCTTAAAATGAAATGTAAACGTTTTTCTCCCATTTACAAGCCTATGAGTGATAGGCAGAGTAGCACTGCCAAGAAACCCACTTTTAAAAGCTCTTTCAGGAGGCTAAACTAAGTCATTTACATTTTTTTAAGGTTAGCAATGCCTCCATTTTCAGACTATGTCATAAATGATATAAATGTCAAAATGAAGGCTTTTATAATTATAGATCTTAAAAAGGAAACGTGTAAAATATAGACTTAGCAAAACAAATGACGAAAGCTGGATAGTTTTGCTCTACTTAATTCAAAATTGGCCCTACTTCCTAATTATGTGAGAGAGCTGAGTCTAGGGTCCAAGTGTAAATACCTATCATATGTTTAAAAATGATCTTCAAGGGCCGGCCGAGTGGCTCAGTTGGTTAAGAGCTCGCTCAAGAGTTTGAGCTCTGAGCAACAGTGGTTCGAGTCCAGCCCGAGCTGAGCAGCCGCTGAGCTGCCATCAGGTAGCAGGATGGCTCAGCTAAAAAAATAAAAATAAAAAAATAAAAATAAAAATGATCTTCAAATTTGTGCTCTGACCCAAATTTGACACAGTTAAAGTATAACGCCAGTCGGACACAAATGGTCACACCTCAGTATGTAACAAAATCCTGAAAGTAGCACGGCAAGTTAGCTAGATACCATTTATTAAACCCTCAAGCTGAACTGTAATCTTCTGAAGTTACACACACCACAATACACCTTTGCACAGGTAATTTTATTCTCTCCTGTGGGTGTCAACAGTGCTCAGAGATTGTGATTTGAAACATTCAGAAAACACATATCTGAATATTGTACATTTCTTTACATCACGATTCAGTAACTATTAAACAGTTATGTCTACTAAATACAGTGAACAGATGGTATAAATGTTTACACCATTCCCTTGTAAACAAGGCATTTGTGCACAACAGTAACAAATGGAATTATGCATACCACAACATCGATGAGGAAAGACCTCTTTAAATAAACTATTCTGTTTATAAATAGACTCTGATTTCTTTTTCTTTTTAGTACACATTTACAGACCTGACCAATAAAAAGAAACAAGACAATATATTTTCCCTTAAAAAGAAAATGTTTGGGAATGGACCACAATGGAAGAATTCACCTGGGAAAGGGGTCAGAAGCAAGCGGAGGGTGATAAGAGTTAAAAGTGCTGTCAGACTGCAACCTATTTCTGTCAGCATACACCAACACAAGGTCAGGTCTGTCTGCAGGGAGCTCGAGTTTACTTGAATTCCAGCAAGTTGCAATCAATCTTGTAGTACACATAGGGGTAGTATTCCTGTTGACTCAGGTTTAAGCCTGGAATATCCATAGGTGCCTGTGAAAAAGCAGACAAATCGTTCCATTATGCACTTACACAAGGCAAACAAAGCAATAAAAAGTATCACCATCTACCTACCACTAAATACCTACTCTGGACTAAGATTATGTATTTATGCTAATTTAATCTGAGTTGGGCATTATTATCTCCATTTTGCAAATGAGGAAACAATCTCAGGCGGTTGACTTGCCCTGGGAAACACAGAGCATGAGCAGTAAGGCCAGCTTCAAGCACACACTCTGACTCTGAAGCCATACTATATGTGTTTAACCATGACCCTACCTTCCTTTTTAATATACATTGTAAAAAATTGTTTTCTAATCTCAGGCGTGGGGTACTGAGTTTATGGGATACAAGGCTTATAGAATGCTGGATAAAACCAAGCGTGATTTTAAAAATATACTTGTGTATTATATATATGCATGTTATAAGAATTTACTGGTGGAAAATTATGTATTAAATATTTAGACCTATTTTACTGACAATTCCATGAAAATGCAGAAAGGCATTTCTACAAAAAAAACCCTGATTTTGTTATGGTTTTTCGTGATTTTTTTAACTTATAATGCACATGTAAGATAGTACTATCCCAAACTAAAGAGGAAAAAAAAAAATCAAGCTATTTGAAATAAAAAATATAAAATAAACCCACTACAATTTTAAACAACAATGACAAAAAACATCACATATACTTTGTTTATATTTTGTTTAAAAGAAGATATAAGCACATACTATATTTTATAAAAATACAAATTTCCTTTAAAATGTTCATCTATTAACTCCATTATTTGTACCAAATAAAGTTAAAATAGTTACTTATTTTCTTCCTCTCTGCAATTTATAATTTTTGTAAACAACTACTATCATTGGTTGATTCTGTATTTCTGCAACTATAAATATCTGATGCATAGCAAGATAAGGACTGGCTTTTAGAAATCCTGTGAAGCAAGGTACAGCTCTAACTAGCAGAAAACAGAGTAGACAAGGTAAATTACTTGCTATGTTTATCTAACTAAGAATCTCAAAAAGAAAAAAAAGATTGGGTATCACAATATTCACTACCCCTTTTCTATCTATCCTTTTCCAATAATTCTTCCTGAAATTCATTCTAGTTCCTATTCTATGAGGCTATCTAATAAATACTTACATCAATAATAGCAGCTGCACTGCTGTCTAGATGTTTATACAATTCATATAATACTTCTCTTAGTTTCTTCATTGTTTTCTTAGTAGGCTGAAGTAGCATTGCTTGGAAGTTCACTGGCAAGCCATACCTTATAAAGAAGCAAAAATATAGTATGTGACACAAGCAAACATATACAGAGACTTTCTTTTTAAAGCAAATAGTCTCATACTCTTCCTTAATCATAGCTAATGGGAAGATGGTATCTCATTTTAATGAACACCTTTACAAGTTTAACTAATATACATAGAAACTCAAACCTTCTCTGGTCCTCACTGTCAACTAGATATTTTTCTTTAAAATGAGAGCCAACTGTCTACTAGGAATTGCTTTAATTAGTCTTCAGTTTTTAAGGTAATCAATCTATGAGTGATATCCTCAGTAAATAGTGATCATATGTATACTTAGTAAATACTTTCACGATAAACATGCAATTACCCATACCTACTTTGAAAATTCCAAGTAATTTAAAAATAGTGAGCATAGCTGCAGATAAGTATTTTTAACAATTTCTAATATGAGCAACATATACAGAAGATCACAAGATGATTTAGATTTTAAGTATGTCAAAATATTAAATATTTTAGGTTAAATAATTTCAAAGAAGTCATTAGTATACTGTATACCAAACTACATATAAATATTTGAAAGATCTTTCTTTTAAACAAACACTGGCTAATATTTTATGATCTGCTTTTAAATAAGTACATAAGAAAAGAATCAAAGAGTACAGCAGCATGGATCTGTTTTTCTAAACCTGGTGTTCAGGGACACGACTTAATACACATGTAAAAAGTTGCATGATACTGACAATCTCTACCTCATGATTGGCCCTTTGGTTTGGCCCTTTGGTTTCCTATTACTGGACTGTGTGTTATAATAAAGAGGTCCAATATGAAGGGATCTATGAACTCTTCAGATCCAAGTTTCTCAATTAACTTTACCTTAAAACAGACTCAACAAAAACCCTCAACGCTTTCACATGAATCCAAGCAATAAACGCTTCACTGAAATTCACTTTCAGCCACCGCACGAGTGGTCCCTATAAAAGAAAAAAAAAAATCACCACAAACTTGGTCTTGAAAATGGCAATTAGGAACTAGAAAACCAATCAGCTTTACCTGACATAACTTGGTTAGGGATAGTTTTCTTTCCAACTGAGATAACATGGTTTACAAAGTACTTAGAAATAATTTTAAATGGAATTTGCCTTTACTTCCTCTTGCATTACAAGAGAAACACCTTTTCACTCATCACTTCACCTTTCCATATAAGCTTTTGGTCTTCACAATAATCCTACACCCTAAGATGGCAAGAAAGTTGACAACAGTTCCATCCCTGTTCCCCATTTTGCCTAGAACATGCTAATTCAATGGTTTAAATACAAATTTCTTCGGTAAAAGATTACAGCATTAAAAACATTTTCCTCAAGAAAATGAAAAATCTTACTGAAAAAAGAAAACTATTAAATAATACCTTCCACTACAGGGCATTAACCAAAACACTACATTTAAAATTAATTTCTGATACGGATTTAGATAGAGTAATTATTTCAAGGTATGTATTTTAAGATAACTATTCATAGATCTAAGCTTGAAATCAAAACTAGAATTCATTCTAATTATTTAATAGAAAAAATAATTAAAATCAAATGCTTTAAAAAGAAAAATCAGAAAAGTTTTGCTTTCTTTTAAATCAAAGAAAAGGAATACCAGTTTGTCTTCTGCTTTAACATTGATAACACTAAATATTAAGAACACATACAAATTGCTTTTTCTTGTCAGTAGAAAGCCTGTTCATTTCTTCTTTATCTGCTTTCATCTCCTCTTCATTATACTGGAAGTCACGAACAATGAATCTACATTTGGGGCAAAAAAAAACACTAAATTGTCCACACTATGTACAGGTGACCTAACAAATTAAAAATTAAAAAACAGACAATCATCATCATCATCATCATCTTACTTGTTTTCCCTGGCTTTGTGCCTGAAGTCATCAACCGCCTTCCTAAACAAGGTGACATTACAAAGGTAGCTGTCTTGATCCTCTGAGAGAACACTGGGAAAAAAAGACAAGGTTCATTTAAAGCTTTGTGTTCATTTACTGTCTTTCATACTGAGGACAATTCAGAAACAGCGGAAGAGGACAGAAGGATGTGGCAGCCCTTCCCAAGCCATCTCAGCGCTACTCATCTGTATTGCTTCAAAAACTGAAGACACTGAGTGCTTACAATGTTTTTGTTTACTATGCCTTAGCCCTATATTACACTTACTTCTTCCTAACCAACAATATTAAACATTAACTCAAGTAAAGCATCCAAACTCTAAGAACCAGGCTTTTCAATCCATATCACTGCTAGGCTGGCCCAGGCGAAGTTGTCTAAAAGCTGGTTTCTTTCCAGAGTCTCCTTGCTTCCCTGCTAAGTATCCTCTTCTCTTCTGGAAAGCTAATTCTCTCTTCCTCCCTCCAGCCTAGCCCACCCCCGAGACCTGACGTACCATCCCTGCACTGCCAGAATCTCCTGCCTCCGGTCCTTCCTTTTCTCCCATCACACCCTACATCAAAAATTGACTAATGCAACTGTCTAAATACCCTCTGAAAAACACACTGTTATGCATGTAGAGCTCCCTGTTAGGCTTTGGAAGGTCCCAGTGAGGTCATCACTTCTGCCCAGTCACAGCTCTCACGGACATCACTGGAAAAGACCTGCCATCTTCTCTGCTCCCTCATCAGCCTACCTGTTTCATTGTCAGGACATCTTCCCTGCTTTTCTTCATAAAAGTGATCTTTGCAACCTCTGTTGTGAAACACAAGAGAACTTTCCCTCTGCACAGTGGCCAGCGTGGTATTTTCTAGGCCCTCCTAGCTGGGCTCCTGTGCCTTTGGTGCTATTATAGCTCCCTGAACTAAAGCCTCTATGAAGCACAATGTGTCTGTGGTACTGTTTCCAACATCAGAGAAAGGCAGACGTTAACCAGTGATCTGACCCAATCAGACTATCTTAACAAGCAAAAGCAGACAGACAAAAAGGAAAGCGGTGATTCTGAAAGGACATGAGCAGCACCTCTTTCTGAACAGTTTTTCCAACAAAAAGAAGCAGAACAGCAGGCCAGGCTCCATTTCTCTGGCCATTCTATTGATATGGCATTTACACACATCCCTGCACGTAACCACACAATAATGGCAGTATTGCAAATTGTCC
The DNA here is from genome assembly GCF_001890085.2 of Hipposideros armiger. NCBI lineage: Eukaryota > Metazoa > Chordata > Mammalia > Chiroptera > Hipposideridae > Hipposideros > Hipposideros armiger. Next base: position 8,098 of record NW_017732210.1, read on the forward strand.
AATCTTTTAAGACTTAGGTCAAATATTTTCCAAATAGCTAGACTTCGTTTATTTTTAAAGCAAAACTATTTCTTTCAGGTTTGAAGATGGTATTTTTCAATCTATTCTTCTACCTCAGAACTCCACTTTCATCTTCACTCCTCCCAAGAGCTGTCACTCAAGTATCATGCCAAAAAGCAACAAGTCAAAGTATTACTGCTTATAAGTGACATAAAAATAAAGCACTTAGAACAATGACATTATAACCAAAAGCCCAGCATCGAGTCACAGAGATGTTTGTCAAACAGGAGGCAAGCTCCAGACTAACCTGCTGAAGTCTGTCTGCCCGCCATGAACTAACTACCCATCCTCTTCCCAGTGCTAGCTGAGCTACTGCTCTGTTCTTGATGACTGTATGTAAACAGCAGGCTTTCAAGTCAGTGATTCCAAATGTCTTTTGAACAGAGAAGTAGGTGGAACAGGTGTTTTCACCGAGTGGGGAGAGCTGGACCTCTCAGCTGGTCAGCGAGCACGCTTGCATCATTCAGAACACAGGTAGTGCCTGCACTGAACTGTGACTGCCTAACACCTTTTCCTTGAAACTACTAAAGTGATTTTCAAAAACACGTGAACCTCTGAAGTAATATTTTTAAAGTCCTTTCATTGTAAATCTGGGCCTACTTAACTAGCCTACACACTACTCCCCCGGAACTCAGGCTTGGCATATGTAGAACTTGGGAGGACATATTGTGAGCACAGGGTCCTTCCCCTCGTCCGTCTCCTGCCTCCCAGACATAAAGTCAACCTCTATGACTTTATAATAAATGCCTTACAGAGCACAAAGGTATCAGAGGTGTTATCTGTCAGGATAGAGAACATCAGTGGAAAACTAATATCAAAACACAACATTAGTCTTCAGTTACCATGTGAAGGGCTGGTGTGAGTGGAAGGTATTCCCACCCCGCCACCAAAAAAAAAAAAAATTCATGAGCACAGGTTTGTGGTATAGGTCTCAAAAAAATCAGCATTTGTGAAACCACAATCATAATCATGTTACCTTATACTTTGTAAACTGTTTCAAGCCTTAAAGTAACCTCATAACATGTACAGGGAAGGCGCTATACTCATTTTACAGGTAAAGAAAATGAGGCCCAGAGAAGTTAAAAGACTTATCCCAGGTCACACAGCAAGCTGGTAGCAGAACCAGCAACAGAACTCAGATCCCTGGGTGCAGGAGTCTTCCCATTATACTAAGCTACCTCCCATATGACACGATGAAACTGGAAAATATGTCATGGGCCTGGCCCCACTGATACCACTTCCTACCATCGCCTATACTTTTCTTTCACCACGCTGCCACCTCCTGAGGCATATACATACAAAAGAATCCCTTGGGGGGAACATATACATGACATTTAATGTTTTCTCAAAGAACATCTTGTATGGACTAGCAGAACATAGGAAAAAATGACATGATATAGTATCAAAGAGTACAGGACCTGGAGTTAAAAGACCTGAGTTCTAGGCCTAACTTTGCCACTGGGCACTTGCACAGCCATATGCTTCCGTCAACTATTTAAGTCTTTTGCATTTTGGCTTTTTCATCTATAAAAATAACTGCCCAAACTACTTCACAGAATTGTTGTAAATATCAAATTAAACAATGTATGTTAATCCATAAATTAAAAAGTGCTTAATAAAAGTTTGTTGTTGTTTTTTAAAGATTAGGTAGAATCTATGTTTACTGGAAAGTGATGGTGAATATTTCAAAATCAACACAGTACTCTAGCAGCCATTTCTGTACACTTCCTTTGCAAGCAAGGTAAATGAAGAATTATAAACACTTCATAGGTATGCAATAATATTAAATGTAGAATTTTCAGGAGGTAGCACAGTGCAGCAGAAAAAGTGCTACACCAGAGCCCTGGGTTCTAGTTCGAGCCCTGCCATTAATAAGATGTGACTCTGGGGAAACCACTGCATCTCTGTGGCCTCAAACTTCTCCATCTATAAACATGAGCAGTCAATCAGACTGTGCAAAGTCCCTTCCAGGTCTAAAAGTATGATAATATAGCTAACTTATTTATAAGGTGAGAAAGATGGTTCTAAAACTGTAAATGTATCACAAAGGAAAGACAGCACAGACATTTCCTAATCCAACATCCAAACCATAAAAGGAATTCTAGGAAAGAAAGAAGTTTTACAAAGATGGCCACTTACTTGCTAGACCTTGGAACTACCATTTCAGCGAGCGTTTCATACTGCTTCATCCAGTCGTTGTGGTTTAACCTGCAGAAAATGTACAATAAGTGCTGGAAAAGAAGAGCAAGTCCTACGTCCTGCCATGTCCACAAAGAGAAAAAACGGTAGGACAAACAGGAAATGTGGCTACAGTAAGTATACCTCAAATCTACTTAACAAAACAATTCAAGTTTTCTACAGAGAATGAATTTCAAATACACTGAGTGAAGCAAGAACTGTAGTTCACCACCCTCTTATATGCAGCAACTATTGCAAAAGAGGCACATCCTAGAATCAAGTTTGGAAAGGAAGTAAGGCAAAGTATAGATTCTACATTATCTTCAAACTTTAGGGTTGATATGTATTACCTCATTAAAAAAAGGAAAGAAAAAGGTCATGCCCAAATCACTATCATTTCTTTTCAGTGGCCATTATGAAAAGCTGGATGAAACTATATATTTACTAAAAGCACAGAGTACCAGGAAGTATTGAGTAAATAAAGTGACGGCAAACTATGCTGCCATAGAACATTGTGCAATAACCTTCTCTAGAGAACACTGGCTTTGGGGAGTGTGGAAAGAGACAATTATGTTTGTAATTTAAAATAAAGAACTGTAATATTTGTTCTTTTTTATATTTGCCAGGATAGATGATAATTCACTATGTAAGGTGCCCTAGGTCCTATGTTTCAATTACAGTGTACAGGAAACTATGAAAACTGCTTTTAAACACAAATTTTAATTAAATAAGGTTAAATGACACAAATCTTTTATCTGGGCAAAGGTTATTTTCCTATGTATTATAAAAACACAGATACATAAAAATTTATTATAAATAATCAGTGTTCTAATATAGCAGGGCTGAGTTATGTTACTAAAAGACAAAATACAACTTTAGAAGCCAAACCCTTAGTTTAAGCCCTTCTCCATAAGCAAAGGATAATGCTCTCTGCAGTAAGGAGGGAAAAAGCAGACTATTGTAGCCACTCTAAATTCGATAGAGGTACTTTCACAGTCTATTCCAAGAGGCATCGTTTTCCAATATTCTGGTTTCCTAACCAGATAAAAATGGAGAGCACAGCAAAGGAAGACTTCACACAATGATGTTCCCTAATCCCCCATCTCAGTTTGGATCCTCCAAAGATTCCCTGATAACAAGACTTCAGTGTTAAGTCAAAAGTGAAAACATTAATAGTGTTTCTCTCTCTCTCTCTCTCTCTCTCTCTCTCTCTCTCTCTCTCAGTGTTAAGTCAAAAGTGAAAACATTAATAGTGTTTCTCTCTCTCTCTCTCTCTCTCTCTCTCTCTCTCTCTCTCTCTCACTCTCTATCTCTCTCTCTCAAACACACACACACACGCTTCTAATCGTCCAACTGTCCAAAGGTTTCATTTTACCAAAGTTAACTATGATCAAATGTTAATTAACACAGAAGGCCTAATCAAAGGATATTTTAAAGGGTTATCTAATCTAGCAAACTATGCTCACAGCCTGTGACTGTTTTGTAAATAAAATTTTATTGAAACACAACCACATCCATTTGTGTACATATTGTGTGTATGGCTGCTTTCAGTTATAACCACAAAGTTGACATGGCAGAGTTGAGGAGTTATAATAGAGATCATATGGCTTGCAAAGTCTAAAATGCTTACTCTCTGGCCCTTTACAGAAAAAAATGTTCTAAGCCACAATCCACTAAATCGTTTGCTTGTTATTATAAGACTTAATTCATCCTAACCAATGATCAAAGATTTTTCAAAACAAAAAATATATATATATAAAGAGCTTCATATTTTGAAAAGTCAAAATCTAATTTTTTACATAAAATAATTTAGCATTACTTAATTTTTTAATGAGCCAACTCTATTAAGCTGCTAAATTTTTTTTTTTTTTTTTTTAGCTGAGCCATCCTGCCACCTGTTGGCAGCTCAGCGGCTGCTCAGCTTGGGCCAGGCATCGAACTGCTGTTGCTCAGAGCTCAAACTCTTGAGCGAGCTCTTAACCAACTGAGCCACTCGGCCGGCCCTAAGCTGCTAAATTTGATTTGGAATCTCAAATTATAATTGATGGCACAAGTTATGAACTAAATTCCATTGTATTGCCACATGAATATATGTTGGTTGACAGAATGAATGACAAGGTGATAGTCTCTTTATACTTGGGTTTTATGGAAAGCCTCAAATTACAATATCAGATACTAACATTTTCATGTATTTTAATAAGTAAAAAAAACAAACGTTTCAATAAAAAGACATACTTGGGAACTACGACCAGTAATGTGATGAGATACTCTGAATCAAGAACAAAGTCATCCTTCTTCACAATTTCTGCTAGACTTCTAGTTAGCAAGCTTCCTCTGAGGAAGAAGAAAAAAAATCATTAGGCTGATAATTATGTGCTTCCATAGCACTTGTAAAGAAATAGCAAGCTAATTATATTTACATATACTATATAGACATCTCAAGAGAGGGATTAGTCTAGTTAACATTTTTACTTTGTAAGTCATCAAAATTTAGCTGAATATTTCTCATCCCTGCAACCCAAGAAATGTCAACATTTATCAAAGTTTGCCTGTAGCATCTGTCTCCCTTTGTGCTTGCTTTAATTAATGAAGCTGGGCTCTTCTCTTGATTACATATATAATACCTTGACTGGGAAAGTGTTATTCATTAGATATCAATTAAAGTCTATTTCACTGTAATTATGAAATTATATCATCTAAGCACAGCCTTTAGTGTTTCTGCCTCTTCCAGGGTATCATTTGATACCAGGCAATTTTGGTTAGTTAATCTAATAATCAACTTTTTCAAATCAGTCTTCAATTATTCTCCCAGAAATGTCCTGCCCAGTTTACACCACTGGATAGTATCCAAGCAACTTTCCTCTAGGATATAAATGCCTAACTTCAATAGTTAAACGATTAAAGGTACACCTGTAGCAGTCACACTACAAGGAGAACAACCAAAACAAGTGTGTTCAAGTTTTATTATAGAAACAGTTGGAACTCATTAACAATATTTCATTCAGTGTATGCTAGAATGCTTCCCTAAATTCTGAATATTCACAAATACTTGATATGCTTACGCATTCTTTCGTTCCAAATTCTGAAGATTTCCTTTCAGGTTATTATATGCAGATGCTCGAGATTTCAAGTCATTGTCAATCTGAGTCACTCCCTTTAAAAAAAATAAATAAATAATAATAATAATAATATATATATATATACATACGCAAGATTTTCCTAAATCTGCCTCTACTAATACAATTAAAGTAGCTGTAGTTAAACTGAACTTTAAAAAAACTACTAATTCCTGATGTAAAAATATTCTATTTTAAAAACACAACTTTAAAAGGTCATTTAAAAAATAATATTGGTAATTTCCATGTGACTCTTTTCTACTAAAGATTATGTTTTAGTCCAGATGTATTTTAATTATTTATTGTATTACTTCTTAAACCATGTAAATGGAATCTAGGCCA
>NW_017732210.1:18813-25253 GCF_001890085.2 Hipposideros armiger
AAATAAATAAATAAATAAATTGGATACCAAAATTAAAAACTCGTGCTGCAAAGGACATGTCAAGAAAGTGAAGACAAGCCACAGAATGGGAAGAAATTATTTACAAGTCATCAGATAAGTATCTAGAATATATGAAGAATTATTGCAACTCAATAAAAAAGGAAAATTTAAAAATAGGCAAAGGATTCAAAATAGATGTTTCTCTGAAGAAGAAACACAAATAGCCAATAAACACATTAAAAGATGCTCAACACATCATTAACCATCAGGAAAATAACAAAAAAACAATAAAATACTACATATCCAGTAGGATGGCTATAATAAAAAAGATAGATAGGAACAAATTTGGCCAAGAATGTGGAGAAATTAGAACTTTTATACACTGCTAATGGAATTATAAAATGGTGCAGCCACTTTGGAAAACAGCCTTGCAGTTCTTCAAAATGCTAAAAACAGTGTTACCTTATGACCCAGCAATCCACTCCTGGGTACATACCCAAGAGAAACGAAAACATATGAGCATACAAAAACTTATACAGAAATAATTCAAAGTAGCTTTATTCGTATTAGCCAAAAAGTGGAAATAGCCTAAATGTCCATCAACTGATGAATGGATTAATAAAATGTAGTATATCTACACAATGGAATATTATTTGGTAATAAAAAGCAATTAAGTATTGATACATGCTACAACATGGCCAAACCTTGAACACATGTTAAGGAAAAGAAGCAAGTCACAAGAGACCATATATTGCATGATTCCAACCAAATGTCCAAAATAAGCAATTCTATAGTGTCAGAAACTAGATTAGTGAGCAGTCGGGGGCAGGGAGTGACAGCTAATAGGAACAGGATGTTTATGGTGGGTAGGGGTAATGAAAATATACTAAGATTGTTTGTGGCAATGGCTGCACAACTCTGTGAATATACTAAAAATCACTGATTTGTACATTTTAATTAGGTGAATTGCACGGCATATAAATTATATCTCAATAAAAATTATAGTTTCACACTTCAAACAGGTGTATTTTATTGTATTTAAATTGTATCTTCATAAAGTTGATTACAAAGAAAAAAGAATCATCACTTCCTAAAACCATTCCAATATGCAGAATATACATGTGACAATAAAGCTAATGCTCAGGTAGCCTGATAATTTTGACCTAGTCTGTGCATATAAATACATTACCCTTCTACAAATGCATCCAGTTTAGCCAGTTCATCCGACAAACCAACCAAGACATCTAGTGTGCCAACCTGGAAGGGAAATATAGCATTGTATTACTTAGGTTTTATCTTTTTCTTTTTTTGTTTTTTACAAGATGATAAAACATCTTGATTTGAAGGGCCCATAAATCTTAAGCTGTCCAATTTTTATTTCATAATGTGCAAGCGTGGTTAAAGCATGTTTGCCAGACATGTCAAAGCTATTTATATGCACAAGATAATCCTCTAATTCATGGGTACAACCAGCATTTAAGATGGAAGACCCTGCGATGGCAGGCCTGTGCTGTCCAGTGACGGTGAATCATTTGAAGCCATGGTTTACAGAAGCAGCTCTTAAGCAGGGGTCCGTGACTATGCATCAGAGAGTCTGTAATCAAATCTCTAAAGCAAAATTGTATGTGTGTAAGTGAGCATGTTTGGGAAGACATGTCCACAGTCCATATCAGTCTCTCAAAGGAATTCATAACTCCCAAAATATTAAGAACTAGTAATTTAAAGTATTTCTTACATAAATGAGTGCTGTGTATAACTGCCTCACTTAGTTAACCAACAAAATATAAATATTATGATTTTTTTCCTTTTTCCTGGCAGTCTGCTTCACTTTGAGGCTCCTAGGTTACTGATCTTTAATAAATGTTAAATAAATTAACTAGATTAAATAATTAGGTTAGATTTGCCAACTATGATAAAAAGGTACAATGGTAAAACATTTACATTAGTGAGCATTATGTAAATTTAATAACAGAAAAATGAATTCACTGTGATATTTAGGAATATCTATTACTAGGATTTTTCACTTAAAGTCATAATTGTGACTATAATATATCTTTTCATAAGATTTCTCACTGCAATTAAATTACAATTTAGAAAAGCACCAAAGTTTAGAAAAAATATTTTGTTTTGGCAGTTTACTTCTAAAAAATCAATTTCCTCAGTATCTAAAATCTGAAAATTGGACAGAACAAGACAGGTTTTAAATTATGCCAATGGCTAGAGAAGGAACCCAGGTATCTAATTTCTACCAAAAGGTAAGCAGAGACACAACTGTCCTCCCTTTCGCAATGAACTCATACACTGTTTTGCACAGGGCAATTTTACCTTTAAATCAGGAATGTTGAACTTGGAAGTAATGGCAAGATTATTGTTCTTTGTAGTTGCCGCGTGCAATTTCTCCCATGTCTGCTGACATGTTTTCTCCCCAGGAGCCGATATAAGCCAGAACTCAGTCATATTTGTCACCAGGTATTTATTCCAAAATCAAGAGACTCTGAAATATAAAATAAAACAAAAAAATAATTTAATATTATTTGTTTCTAAAGTATTTCAGAATCACAGGATAACTGATAAGTATAACCTGTTTCAAAATTAATCTAACACTGACATATGACCCCAAGCAAAGTCAAATTTACTTACCTGGAAGCAAATCCATATTAAGTGGTAAAAGGTGATTTATTTATGATACTATGAAAAAGAGATGATAAAGATCTAATACATGAGGTACCTACTTTTTTTAAAAAAATTACAAAGCATCCTAAAATGGGAATTATTCAAGAAGCTAGACACCCAAAATACTAATAGTTTCATTCCACAAAAGTCAGAGTCACTAATTTATAGGTTTGTCTTAAACTTTAAACATAAACCAAAAAACATAAACCAAATTAAGAAATTAAAAAAATGCATAACTTTTACCTTTGAGAAAGAATTAATTGACTCAATGCATTTGAACATTAGCCACTAAATAAACTGGCGATATCCGGCTTAGGAAATCTTACAAGATTAGCCAAATTGGTGGTTAATTTTAATCCATATTCAACCTAAGGGAATTTCCTCAAATCCCTCACATATACATACTTAGCTACCATCAAACATTTACAAATTTGCAAAAAAAATAAAATAAAAATCTTGCCAATCAGCCTTGTAGTATTTAAAAATATGACCTTTTGGAGAAGGGGGAATACAACACTAATGGAGCTAAATGAGAAAGAGGCTGTGGCTCGCCTTTTCCAAAGACTTCCATTAAGACATAACTAACCCCCTTCTATGCCTCCCTCTCTCTCTCCCTCCCCGCCAACACACACAAAGAAAACTTATTCAGAAAATTTCCAGAGCCAAATTTATTCAGAATCTAAGTATGTAAAGCACACAAACCCAAAATTAACTCATAAAATGAAAATACAACAGTATCATTATTTCCACTTTAATATGCCTTCATTAGAACAAACTAAATATTGTACTATAAGCTTTCTACTACCACTGCTTGTTTAACCAGTCCTGAAACTTGGAGTCTACTCAGATAGAAGATAACTATTTTACAAAGTTGTCTTGATAATAAAATCAGATAATAAACTTTATAAAGAACTTGATAAATTTAAACGTTCTTTAAAAAATGTAAATCATAATGGATTTTTATAATTTCAGNTGGCCATGGCCATTCCTGATACTGATTTAACATCTGAAAAACTAGTTTCAACTCAGCTCTACCATTATCAGCTATGTCACTGGGATAAGTCACTTCACCTCTCTGAGCCTGTTTCCTCGTCTGTAACAGTATCAGGAAGAAGACAACTAAATCATTGGTAAGGATCAAAAGAAAATAAGGCTCAGTCATAATAAGAGCACCAATTTATATTATCAAACTACTCATTTTCATTAAATTATATGATAACTTGAGTTAAAATCCTTGATAGTCTATTCAGTTACATTTAATTATAGAGCACACTGTACAAATAAAGTCACTGGGAGCCAAGGAAAGTCTGTCCAAGTAATTTAAAGCACACTTTTTCACCCTAGCCAGGTCATAAAAACGTTGACAAACAATTAATAGGTGTCTGTCTATTTGCATCATTATAATTTCAGGTAAGACTTTTACATTTTCTCTCATGCTCCAGGATTTTGCAATATAAAAGGAGCTTTCAACTCAGCAAGTTCATGGATGGGCTTCAGGGTATAGTACTCCTTAAAACTGTACATAAAATCATGTGGCACACGAATACAGGCAGTTTTCTATGTACAGGATCAACATCAGAAGGTATCAAAGAACGCATCAAGTTTAATGTCTGAATCAGTATTGTACATAAACACACTTAAGTGACCACTGTCATCTATGTGACTCATAAATCTTTAATACACCCTAATTTCCTATTCTACATGATCTCAGTTACCCTGAAACTTTGTATAAATAATAATTACAGAATTTTAAGGTTTCTTTTCTTATGTCAACATTGTTGAAGCAATATTTAAGTTAACTACATAAATAACTACACAACTTGAATAATCTACACATGGAAGTGTTATACTTTTTAACATCGTTTGTTTTTGGTTTTTCGGGTTTTTTTTTTAGTAAAGTTGAAATAAGGGTACCTCCTGTTATTTCAATGACATAATTAAGCTGCCTTGCCAAAATCTAGAGTATTTCATAGCTAAATGCTTATAAAATAAAATAAAGCCACTATAAATCAATGTGTCCTACCTGTGTCATTTTTTATCTTACCTTGGCAATTATTTCAGAAATATTTTTCAGGGACTGCTTGATTGGATATTTAGCCATGTCCCACTGAAACCTTGTTATGTAAGTAACCAAGTCAACTGAAACAAGGGAATAAATTAATTACTGAGAAGCAATAGAATTTTTTGTAGTTTGCTACACAGTAATAGATTTTAATGCTGAAATTGGCACTGAGAAAATCAGTAAAGATGTCACCATGTCTGAAGAGTCCTGATTAAATAAATGGGGGACCACACTAAGTAACATGGATTAATCAAAATTTTACCTTGTAATCTGATTGGATCTCTTATCCTTATTCAAAATTTAATGTATATTAAAATGCTCCTTCTAATTTGATGACTTAATTAAATGAAATATGTGCATTCCCATGATATGCTTCATATATAGGAGAAAGAGATACAAAGACTAAGAAACTACTTCAAATTGTCTCCTTGATAAGTAGAACTTGACAAAAGTATGTTCTCTCTTTGCCAACTAACCCAAACACACTGAAAATGAACTTATCTGTTAAAACCATGTGGTGATTGTTTCTAGGGGTCTATACCTCAACAATCTTCAAACCTCAGACTCTTTCATTTTCAAATGAAAAGAATAAAAAATGTAGAGCCAAAGAGGCTCAACAACTATTTCCCTTAAAGTTTAGTAATCAAGATCACTTTACCCCTCGAGTCTGATGAGATCAAGTATAGACTGGTAAAATTAATTCATATCAAAACATCTTTCTCTCCTCAACTTTTCCCTACATAAACACCAAGTCAACAACACAGCTGGTATTTCCAAAAGCAATTTTAGATGCACTGCCCCTTTGACTGTCAACCCCCATTCTACCTACTGACTGTCCTAGTTCATCAAATACTTTGAAGATCAGTAAATGCACCCTAAATTAACATATCAACCCTCCATCCTTCTGCCCCAAAGACAAATTAACAGAAACAGTAAACAATGAGATCAGGAGCACTATTATAACAAGGAGCAAAAATAAATTACGGTTTTTTTTGTGGTTTTTTTTTTACTGATTAAGTATTTATTGAGCATGTATTATATGCAAGGAGAAGAAAATGAGATCAGAGAAACGCTAGATTTAAAATACTGTTACTTTTGAGAGTTTAGCCAAACTACTCCATACTATTGCCTCGGGGTCCATTTTGTGTGGCCAAGTGGCCTGCAGGGGCTTAGATATTACACTAGCCCCTCCCTCAATAACAGCCCTATGTAACAGCCTGTGAAGTCACAAGTAAATAAAAATTTCTGATATAACTCCCTCTGATATCACCCTTGTGATAAGCACTCTTCCTCACTGCCCAGGGCCTTCCCTTTGTGTACCCTTTAGATAAGACCCTCTTAAAATTACCAAAATCCCACTCTCTTTGGTTTAAATTGACCAATCCGGACTTAGCCTAGGAACCCCAAAGCACTCCACTCACAGACCCTAATAAAGGCATGTGCCCTAGGTCCTGAAGCTCTCTGCCTGTACCCTCCACATGGCCCCACCTCCTCCAGGACCTGTGAGTAATAAACTTCTCTATTTCACTTTCCCTCAAGGTCTTTTGTTGAACAGTGGCTCACCATCTTATGACATCCCCATCCTATGACACCCTGGGGCTCTACTTAACAAATGTTAATTTAACGAGTCAAAACAGTGATCTTATCATAGTAGGCAATACAGGACAGAACTGGAAGGGAAGGGTTATCTTACATTACAATCACA
>NW_017732210.1:26010-29703 GCF_001890085.2 Hipposideros armiger
AAGACATGAATTTGACTATGTATGTTCCCATTACACATATCTAAAGAATATAGAACAAGTGGGTATTAACTTCTATAAATAATACTTTAAAGATAAATTCGACAAAAATTTTGTTTTATGCAAAACAAAACTGAATAAAATTTTAAAGAGACTACATGAAATATGTTTATTAGTCTGGAAAAAAAAGCGTGAAACCTTCTATAAATACCGTATATTATAAGCTGAAAAACTGGGCAGTGGGTCTGACTGCAAGGACCAAGAACAATGGAGGAGGCAGGGAGCGAGCCAGCGTTCAGCAATTACGCCCTTTCACTTAGGACGAAAGGGATCCCGCAGGCAACAGAATACAAGCAACAGTAAAGATGAAGAATGAGGTCCTACATCATTTATTCATTATTTCTTTATTGGGCATCTACTCTCTGCAAGGAGCAATCCTATATAGGAAACCATAGTGCCAAAACTACTGAGTCACCTAGATATAGATATCACCTTGTTGATCCCTTTATTTTGTAAGAAAAGACACCGAGGTATAAAGAGAATAAGAGACTTAGTCACAAAAGTCACAGAGTCCCCAGAACAGTGGCATATCTATGACGAGAAACGTGGTGACTTGACTCTCGAGTCTGGTGTTTTCCCCCATCCCATGTGTGCCGCTAGGTAGGCCCTGGGTGGGATTCAAAAATATACAAGACAAAATCACTAGCTTCACATTGCTTAAAGTTAAACTGGATAGCTACCAAAAAATACAAGTGACTAAATACAAAGCAATCCGTGGTAAGCACCAGCAGAGATTACCAGGGTACAGACAGAGACGCATACAGAAAAAAGGGATCAATCACTTCCAGCCACTGTAATCTAGAAAGCATAATGGCTCATGAGCAGGGCCATGAAGGACAGGAATGGTTTTAAAAGGATGATTAGGCAGGAAGAAATTATATTCTTGCCACGGAGCATCATGAGTCAAGATCTGGAGAGGTAGAAAAGCAACAGGCAGTCAGAGAATAACGAGGGGTCCATACTGCACAGTGTGGTGCTGAAGAGAAGGAGACGTTAGGCTGGGGTCAGACTGCAGACAGACAGCCTCTGATGTCAGACTTTAGAGAAAAGTGTAACAGGGTCAGAACAGAGCTTCAGGCAATTACTCTGATGGCTGTATGCTCAGTGGCAGGGAAGGTAAACTGGAAGACGAATTAAGAAACTCCTACAACAATTAAGAAAAAAAAAAAAGAGAAAAAACTTCCTGCTACATGAACCAGTATGAGCCAGAAAAAACAACTGAAGGGCAAAATTTGAATGACAATCCTATACTGAATGACTTCAAATCTAAGAAAGTGGAACAATTTCACAAAAAATGTAAGCAATAAGTCTACAACATGCTTAACTTGGGATTTGTACATACACTTGGCTGTGTCTCCAAAATTCACCTATTTCTTCAAAGGAAACAAACCATTATTCCCATATAACTTGCCAAGCATCTTGTAAACAGAACAATTTGCTATGGACGTTCAAAAATGTGCAAATGTTTACCACAGAAAAAGTTCAGAGTGTACCTGGTGTCAAATCTATAAACCTAACATTGACTGAGAACTTCATAAGCTCCCTGTATATCTCCACAAGCCTATTTAAGTACACATGGTCACCTTAAAAAAAAAATCTGCTCTAATGATTAGATGACTGAAAAAGTATAAACTATCATTTATTCCACATAGTACAATGTTCAGACTTTAACAACTAAGACATTTACGTCACTAAGCTACCATCTGTCAATTCTACCAAGGTCTAACAGCCACATGATTTTTAAACTCCTCATATCTTTCAGGAAGACTGATGAAGACAAGATTGCATAACAGTGTAGAAAAGAATAGCTGATGACTAACTACACAGGTAACTTTCAATTCTTCTAATTAAATGAACTAATTTGCCCTAAATACTTTCCAGATTCCTTCCCTAAAAAATGTGACCAAACTTTAAACTACATTCAGGACATTCCACTGACCATTTAAAGACCTATAAAGAGATCGAGGTAATTAATGAGGATCCAAATAAATGTTAATAATTATGTTCTCAGGAACCACCCTTCTCAATGTCACTTCGGTTGTCATGACCTGAAACTGTAATGAGGTAGATGGGATAATCACCTCAGGGATGGCAACCACAAAAAGTTTCCTCAAACTCTTTTAATTAAAAACCGGTACTCAAGAAACCAAGAGATGATTCTTAACCTTTGAGAATATCATCAATAATTACTTTCACAAATGCATGGAATTATTAGCCTTAAAGTAATTTGTTATTTTTCTTTCATCTTCTCTTTTCCAATTTTATTGCCAAGTGACTGGCCTTAGCTAGGCTTTTAATCTCTTTTGCCTAATCTACTGTAAAACTGTCTCCTAACTGGCCTTTTTGGCTCTGGTATTAAAGACCATCAGTACATCTTAACATCTGTTTATTTCCTTATTACATGTTGTTAAGTTACAAAATCTCTCTGCAACATCTCAGACCTATTACCAGAGCCACTGCATTTTGGTGGTTCTATTCATTCAGAAAAGCCTAAGAGCATAAAAGGGAAACCCTTCTGCACAGATTTCGAGAGTAAGTCCCCTTCTATTCAAGCCTGTTCCCTTAAAGCTTTAGTCAATGTATACTTCTAAGAGTCTCCAAAATTCTGTATTTTACAGATTATACCTATTTAACTAAGCCTTAAGTATTTAAAAGATCTACATTCCAAAAGTCAAAGGGATTGTAGACTAATTCTGCCAATTAACCAAAATGCAGAAAGTTATCAAGGATTCCATACCCACCTTCAGCTAAAATACATAATAACTGAATTTCAAAAGTGACTAAGACTGAAGTTTAAAAAAATTCTTCTAATAGAACTGAATTCTGAAGACAAAAGTATAACCATCTTCAAATAAATGGCATAACACCCCATGTTCAAGAATCAAAGATTTATCAACATTATTAGGATGGCAATACTCCCCAAATTGATCTACAGATTCAACACAGTCCCCATCAAAATTCCAGCTGACTGCTTTGCAGAAATTTTATACAATGATTCCAAAATTCATATGGAAATGAAAAGAACCAGAGTAGCCAAAAAAAATCACAAAAACTGAAGTTGGAGAACTCACGCTTCCTGATTTCACTTACTATAAAGCTATAATAATCAAGACAATGTAGTACTAGCATAAAAATAAAAATATGGAAAGAAATATGGACTAGACTGAGAGTCCAGAAAGAAACTCTCACACTTATAGTCAAACTGATTTTTGGTAAGGGTGCGAAGACAATTCGCTGGAGAATAGTCTTTTCAACAAGTGGTGCTGGGACAACTGGATAAACATACGTAAAGGAATAAAGCTGGACTCCTACCTCATACCACAGACAAAAATGAACTCAGATCAAAGACCTAAATGTAAAAGCTACAACTGTAAAACTCTTAGAAAAAAATATAAATATAAAACTGTGTGGACCAGCTGAGTGTCTCAGTTGGTTAAGAGCTTGCTCAAGAGTGCGAGCTCTGAGCAACAGGGTCACCGGTTTGATTCCAACATGGGCTGGTGAGCTGTGCCCAAGCTGAGCTGCCACTGAGCTGCCAACGGGTAGCTGGACTTGGAGCTGAGCCTGCGCCCTCCACAACTAAGACTGAATGACAACAACTTGACTTGGAGCTGATGGGTCCTGGAAAAATACAAT
>NW_017732210.1:36693-41328 GCF_001890085.2 Hipposideros armiger
AATAAGCACCTTGTTCAGTTTTTTCAAATACAGACAGACAGGTCCTTCTATGAACAAGGAATTATGAAGCTCACTGGAAGATAGCTAAAGGTTATCAAACAAAACGCGCAATATATTATTGATTGATATTTGTTCTTTATATAAATAAATGACCTTTGAAAAACATAGACAAAATACGTCATGACTTTTCTGACAACCCAATAGGTTGCTTTAGCCCCAACACCAATCACTGGACTACCTGAAACTTTAAATTCCCAGTTGAACGCAACAACATCTTTAGACCTCTTTTAATAATCCAGATTTTCTAAGTCATAGCAGTTTTGGAAAGTTGAGGTTTTATTGTAATTACTTATACAAGTGCTTCTTTAAATAAAACATATTTAATGACACATTTTATACCTCCTCTCTCCCCAAAACTGGCAGGTGATAACATCAATTGTTAAATTCTTCCTGATGATACTGTTAAATTATCTAAACTGCAGCTTCTTCAAAGACTGTAATAATATGAGCTATTACAGTAGATGTCACTATCATACCATTTAGAGTTCTAGAAAATCTTTTTTATCCAATAGGTTTCCAAAACATTTTAAGAAATTAGAAAGAGGATCCCATTTTATCTATAAATACTTGCCCTGCACTACTTCACTGAGCTTTTATCAAATGAAATAATGTCATGATAATTTTAAACAAGAGTCCAGAAATGTTAGGAAAATTATAGAAAGTTCTCTATTCCATCTTTTAAAGGGAGCCCTCTCTAGAGCCTGTTTGGAGATAAGGATGACGTCTTCTATGTTTGGTGCTGTACCATACACTTCTCATGTTATCTTATTTCTCATGCCAGCCCTATAAGCTGGCTAGGTAGTAATACTCAGAGAGGTTAGTAATTTACCAAGGTCACACAACTATCAGATGGGGTTCAAATCTCATTGTATTTGACGGTAAAGGTCATGTTCTTTTTATTGTCATGCTAGGAAAGGAGAATGTTCTGCACCTAAGCCCACCTGAGCTCTAGTTGAAGAGAGATCCACACATAACCTAAAGCCTTTCACCCTGTGTTTGATTCCAGGCTCAGAGCACACTGTAGGCCCAGTGAATTCTGCTAGATAAAGAAATCTGGGCTTCCTTTCCCTTTTCTTTTCATCCAGGATCATCACAATTTCAAAAACGGCATCAACGAGCATCCAAAACTCTCCCATCTCCTAGGAGAAACCATGATTCCTCCAAACAGAAAAGCAAAAAAAAATTTTTTTAAATTATAGATTCAAGAGACCTGGAAATCAAAAACACAAACTCTGGAGTTTCACAATAGTTAAAACCCTGACTCTCCCCCCTTACTAG
Organism: Hipposideros armiger; assembly: GCF_001890085.2. NCBI lineage: Eukaryota > Metazoa > Chordata > Mammalia > Chiroptera > Hipposideridae > Hipposideros > Hipposideros armiger. Next base: position 38,032 of record NW_017732210.1, read on the forward strand.
CTTCCTCATCTGTAAAGTGGAATATTACAAATCTCTTCACAGAGCTGCTGGAAGGAGTGAATAAAATGATGCATCCATCTTCTCCTTTCCATTCAACCTCCCTTCCTGGGAGGGTGACTGTATTAGCTGCTGTCCCAACCCATTCTACCTCCAAAAGGCTGTTCCCAGTATCCCAGGTGGGAAATATCTTGTTTACTTAATATTTTCAAAATGCCACTATTATGCACTTATCATATTTTTTATTTAGAGTCAGAAAACAAATCCTAGAGTAGTTTATAAATTAAAAATTGGTAAAGTTGCAGATTACTAAACCTTTGACTTTTATTTTAAGGGTGAACACAGTCAAAAATATAAAAGAGAGGGCTTGAGGAAAACAAAAAACCTATCTGTACTTTAGGCAACGTCTTCTATCCCATAATCCAGGGGTCGGTAAACTTTTGAGACGAAAAAGCCAATCCTGTCCCTCACAATTTAAAAATTGTTCAAGAGCCATAAAACAAATGAAATCACCATTATGTAAATAATGTCCTTTTAAAAATTTTATAAATGAAACTATGATAGTTTTACTTTCATTTTCAATTTTGCTTCAGAGCCACATGTATGTACCCAAAGAGTCGCATATGGCTCGCGAGCCGCAGTTTGCCGACCCCTGCACTAGTCAAAGCAAACTATAAGAGGAGCCTGATGGGGAAGACAAGCTGCTTAAATAGCTAAGGATAAATGTAAGAACTGCAGATGAGGACATCCTCAATAAGTCTTTTGCTTTTTAAACAATGTCCAGTTACCCTGTCACCTATGCAATTCACATAAAAAAAAATTCTCCTTGAAATTTTCCAAACAATTTATCTTTGCAGATGAATATACTTATTTTTTGGTCTGAAAATGAAATCCACGTTGCTAAGCACATTTCCCTTCTTCTCTCAGCTGCACGGAAACAGAGTCATAATTGGTGTCCAATGGTTGTCATCTCACTAAGAACCTGGGTACCTCCACCTCCTCTAACTGCCTCAAATAATTTGTTTTTATACCTAATTATTTCCTTTTGATTCATCTTGTATTTTGGAAGTCAGGCAAAAAATAGAGGCAAACCATATGATAAACAAAAGAGAAATTATTAAAATGGCACACCTATTAACTGCTGGAGTTCCTCAAGACTCAGATCTAAGTCCCTGCACTATATATATATGCATACATGTGTATGTACATACTAGTTTCTCTCTTGATGATCTGATCTACATTCTAGGCGATTCCAGTCCAGATGCTGAACAGTCTCCCAAATACCTCCAGCCCAGGCCCCTCTGCTGTTTCTAAGGGCTGTACCCAACACGTCTCCACAACTGACTTCAGTAAGACATCTGCACTGGGGTGTCTCAAAAGTACCTGAAACCCAACATTTCTAGTCAAACTCATAATCTCTCTCCTCAAACATGGTCGTACTCCAGTGTTCCTGGAGTGAGTTAGTACAGGTGTACCCCTGCAACATTAGACAATCAGAATTGTCAAATGTCGAGATAGTAGCAATACTTGCTGGGCACTTCCTATCTACTGGCACCAGTCAAAACACTTTACATATAGTAACTCCTTTAGTACTTTTAAAACAACCCTATCAGAAGGGTAGTAGTTACAAATGAAGAAACCAAGGTACAGAAAGTACTTCATATATATGATATATATCAAATGATATATATCATATAACATGTAACACATCATCTATCATATGAGCATATCCTGTATGTTAAAGATGAATGTATTATATGCTCTCATAGCACCTTCTTTTTAGTATTCCCCTTAGGGACACTTTTTTATTAATGTCTCTCTTCCAGATAAACTAACTGCCCATTAGGGTAAATAGAAACCCTGATAGTTTTTGCTCAGAACTGCATCCTCAGAACCTGGCATAGAGGCTGGTACATAGAACCTCAAACAAAAGTATTTGTTGAATATTCTTGAATGAATAAATAACTGTGCGGATTAAATGAGATAATATAAAGTACCNCTGTTCTTTTTGTTCTTCAGTCTAGTTGTGGAGGATGTTGCTTCACTGGCCCATGTTGGTATTATCATTGCGCTCTTCCCAGGTGAGGCAGATCGGTCACTGGCCACTGGATGGCCGCTCACAGCAGCTCTTGGCCACCTCACGCCGGCTGCCGGCCACTCACAGTAGCTTTGCGGCAGCCCACTGCAGCTCCAATGCAGCCTACGCTGTTGCTGGCGACTCACACGGCAGCCCAGCTCCAGGTTGAGCTGTTGTTCACCATCTTAGCTGTAGAGGGCGCAGCATCATTGGCCCTCATGTGGGATCCAAACTGGGCCCTGCTGCTCAGAGCTGGCATCCCAAGCCAACTCTTAACCAACGCGCCACTCGGCCAGCCCAGATATACCTCATTTTAAATGCTATATGGTACTCTATGAGCAAACTAAAATTTATTATCCATTTTCCATCAGGACAGATAAAACAGCTAAACTGAGTATGATAATGTGGTAGACTGTCTTCAAAAATGGAGGCAACAAGCCTTCCCATACTCCTATGCAATGTGACTGACACTCCTGCCATCAAAATGTGGAGTCTATTTCCCCTCACCTTGAATCTGCACTGGCCTTGTGATTTGCTTTGACCAACAAAACACATGGAAGCCATACTGTGTAAGTTCAGGGCCCAGGCCTCAAGAGACCCTGCAACTTTCACTTTCTTTGATGGCTACCTTCAGACCACCAGGGAAGCAAGCCAGTCTAGCCTACTGCAAGATAAAAGACCACATGGCAGAGAATGACAACACTGTAGCTGACAACCAGCATAAACTACCAAACATGTGAGTGAGGCCATCTTGAAACTTCCGGTCCAGCCAATGTCCCGGCTGAATGCAGCCCCATCAATGAGCATAGGTGAAACAAGCAGAAGAACCACCAGAGCAACCCACAGAGCCAGGAGAAATAAAAAAATCACAGTTTTAGGTACTCAGTTTTGGGGTGGTTTGTTATGTATCATGAGATAATTGACAAAGACCATCATCAACTCTATTGGGTATTCTCAAACTGTCCTCCAAAGCAGTTATCAACATAAATTCCCACACAATGGTATACATTGTTCATAACTATATACTTACAGAAAGTACAAAAACATGCATAGGAAAAAGGGCCTTTAGCTATGTATATAAGATTTTATTTCTTTAAAAAAATATCTGGGCAAATATGGCAAAATGTTAAAATCTGTTAAATCTGGGTAGTGGATACTTGGATGGATGTCTATTAATCTGAAATATTTGAACTTTTCCTGTATGTTGAAAATATTTCTAAAAT
>NW_017732210.1:45763-84278 GCF_001890085.2 Hipposideros armiger
AGTATTTATCAAAATCAACTTTACTGAAATACAATAAAATGCACCCATTTTGAGTACAGTTTTATGAGTTATTGACGAACATATATATCTGTGTAATTACCACCAAAACCAAGATTAAGAATATTTCTATCATCCCAAAGCCTTCCCTCACACCCAGCCCCACTCATTCCCTACCCCACTGCCAGCCCTGGGCAGATGCTAATCTGCTTTCTGTCACACTGTAGATGACTTCCGCCAGATCTAGAATTTCACTGCAAATTCATGGAAGCATACATTATGTACTCTTTTGTATCTGGCTCCTTTTGCTCAGTATGTCTTTGACATTTGTCCATGTTAAGCAAATTCTGTTATATTGCTTAGTATTCCATTACATGAATGTACTAGTTTGTTTATCCATTCATCTGTCGATGGACATTTGGATTGTTACTGGTTTGGGGCCATTAACAACAAAGGTGTTATCAACATTCACCTACAAAGTTTTTTGTAAAAATATTTTCATTTCTCTTGGATAAATATCTAGAAGTGGAATTTCTGAATTGGCTGGATGAGCATATATTTAACTTTATAAGAAGCTGCCAAACTGTTTTCCAAAGTAGTTATAACATTTTATATTCCCATTAGCAAGTTATACAAGTTCATTTTACTGCATGCTCACCAACACTTAGTTCTGTGAAGTTTTCAATTTTCATGTTTATCAATTTTTTTCTTATAATACATGCTTTCTGTGGCATAAGAAAAATGTGCCTAGCCCAAGGTCACAAGGATTTATCCTGTTTAGATTTTGTTGAGCTTCTTGAATCTGCGTTTATAGCTTTCTTCAAATTTGGAAAAATTTCATCCATTATTTTCTTCAAATTTTTTTTTTCTGCTTCTCTTTCCCTTCTTTTGAGACAAAATCACATGTTAAACCACCTAATATTGTTCCACAGGTCAATGAGATTCTATTCATTGTTTTGTTTTGTTTCTTCTGTGCTTCAGTTCGGATATTCTTGCTATATTTTTTAGTTTGCTGACCTGTTGTTTAATCTGCTATTCATCTCATGAAGTAAAATTTTCACCTTAGATGTATTTTTCAACTTTATAAGTTCCATTTTTTAAACCTTCCATTTCTTTCCTCATTACGTTCATGTTTTCTGCTAAGTCACTGGGCGTATTTATAATTCACAATGTTACATCGATCACTGGATGATGTTGTCCCCCTTTTTACAAATGTTTTGTTTTGTTCTGACAGGTGGTCAAGTCACTTAGGGATCAGCACGATCCATTCAAGGCTTGTTTTTAAGCGTTCGCACGTGTCTAAGGCTGCACGCCAGGGCTACATTAGCTCTACTACCGAGGTCTGACCTGGGGATTCTACCGAATGCCCCAGGTATTCAATAAAGGATTCAAACGCCTCAGCCCCACAAGCCCTGGAAATTGTTGTTTAAAGCTCTGTAGTGATTGTTTGCTGGCCATTCTGCAGAAACCCGTGTGTGTGTGTGTGTGTGTGTGTGTGTGTGTGTGTGTGTGTGTAAAATTTCTGGTGGGTTTTTTTTTTTCTATCTAGTTCCCTCCTCTCTGTCAACCTGACTTGCAAATTCCAGCCAGATAAGCCCTCCCCAACCTCAGTCTCAACTCAGCAGGACAAACATGCTCTGCTTGCTTTTCGCTTCCTAAACCATGGTCCAGAGTGATTCCAGGCAGAAAGCCGGGGGAATTACAGTGCTCAATTAAGTGTTTCTCTCAGTTCCTCTATTACCTGTTATCTAATATCTGGGAGTAGTTTTCTCCCGTATTTTGTCCAGTTTTCTAGTTGTTTATAGTGGGAAAGCAAGTATTGTTATGAGTTATTCCATCTCAGCCAGAAAATGAAGTCCCATCTAATTTTGTTGTATGAACTGTGCGTGTTTTTGGTTTTGCTATCTAATTGCTCTGCTTATTTCTATGTAGGGATTCCGGCACAACCTCCCAACCTCTCTCCACCCCAATGTTTTAACATTACTCCTGTTTTCTAAACAGGAATAACAACAGAACATAAAAAAATGTAACAAGTCTAGGCTGAAGGACTATAGTAATACTGTGTTTATGAAGAATAAAGACACCAATGAACATGTATTGCTTTGGTAATAAGGGGTAAAAGTATGTTCCTTTTTGTTAAAAATAAAAAGAACAGATGCAGCCTGAATAAACATCCCACACATACGCACACGTGTCATTAATTTGCAAACGTGTGGCATGCTACCATGATTGATAAAATATAATTTAAAAGCATTAATAAAGATATAATAACTTGCCATCATTAGTATGTATTCAATCTAAAACTGTATTACACGAGAGCCTCCCAAAATTTTGTGATTAAAAGGGGGGCAGGGATTTCTGAAAGGCAGTTGGTCAATATTTATCAAGAGCCATAAAAATGTGCACAACCTTTGGCCCAGCTTTTCCAACTTTAAGAAAGCAAACAAGGATATGTATAGGTATAAATATTAAACTATTTTTAAAAACTGTTAAAGATTATCTCCTGGGAGTAGATTATGAATGTTTTCATTCTTTCTGTATATTTGTTTCTTAATTTTAAAACAATGAATTACTACATGTAAAAACTACTCCCCCCGCCAAAAAAAACAAAAACAAAACCCACACTTAGATCAAGGTTGGCAACAGCCTTTTTATCTCATAGATAAAGAAAACCAAAATGCCAACTTCAGGAAACACAGTGAAATGGCCAGAGCACTGCACTGAGAATATGAAGACTTGGAATCTAATCCCAGTCCTGCATGTCACTGTCTGCACAAATTTCATTTGTAAACCGAAGAGGATTGGATTACGATATCCAGGATCTTTTCCTGCTTTTATAGTCCATGGATCTATACTGAATGAGACCCAAGACTCTTTTTTTTCTATTTTCTTATTAAGTCCCACAGGTAATTCAGATGATCAGTCAGGTTTCAGAATCACTGTACGAAAACAGGCATTTCCATGATTATATAGTGAATGTTACAAGAAAAGGCAAATATGCTTCAATAAGATGGCTAAGTGTTGTATCATCATTATCAAGAATCACACACTATTGTTAGCCCTATAATACAAAAATGATTTTTGTTCTATGGTGTTTAGAAACCTTAAATATGTCAATCCACTTTTTACATGCTTTCTGTGGAAGCTTATATAAGCTGAAAAAGTGAAAAGCAATATGATATATGAAATCAAGTACACAGCAAAACAAAATCTGGGTAAACTGCCCTGCTTAAGAATGTACAATTTTATTATAATTTATGAATGACAGAATAGAGAAGATTTTAAATGTTGGAAATTTTTTTGTAATTTCTGGTAAAGCTAGATAAACTGGTAGACATGGCAAGGAGGGCACTGGCACTTGTTACTGAAACCAATCATTAGAAGCTTCTAAGCTCCCAGAGACTTCCTCTGCCACAGGCAACCCAGCAGTGACCCAAGGGGCAAACATCTCTTTCCATGCCAGGGGTTTCCCTGAATCTACACTCATGGTTCCCAAAAGGTTACTTCCCTTTTCTTTCAGGCTGGTACTTTAGAATAGTGACTGGACCACAATACCATGTTCTACTCAAAGGTGCTGATATCTCTAACACAATGTATTCTAGCCTGAAATTCATCAAGTTAAAGACTAAATCCATGTTTGTTTTCCTCATTACATCACTCTAGTAAGCTTGAGATTATGTTTACTGGGAACCACAACTTATTGAATATGTACTATGTAATAAGCACTTTAATATGCTAAGCAATTTTGTACTTAGTTCCTCCAAAGATGTTATCACTATCCCCACTTGCTGATGAGAACAGTTAATGAAATTACTTGCCCAAGGTCACACAGCTAGTGACTACATTCATTTTGCATGCTAGTTTATATACTACTACTAGTTTATATACTATAGTAGAAGTTAATACTACTCTTAACTTCTATATTCCCAACATCTAGGAGAGTGCCTGTCACTAACAAGCATTCAGCTATCTGTCAAACAAATAAATGATGGCACCACATGTGGTGTTTGGCAACCAAATGGTACCTACCTCTTTCCTCCAAGAGGAGTTTGGAAATAAATATATGGGAGCATTTTAGGTTGTCCCAAAGTGAGGGTCATTATCAGCATTTAGTGGATAAGGGCTAAACAAGGGACAATCCCATCAAAATGCCAATAGCATCCATAGAGAAACACTAAACAACTAAACACTAAACTAGGCTGGTTCACAAAAAAAGCCTTTCATGTTCAAGTTAATCTACCTGTTAATCAGCTTAATTTATGAGTAACTTCCCGTTCATTGATAGTTTGCTTAAAAGGTATGTCAATCTCTTTTTATATAACACCATTTTTGCACTTACCTGGCATTTTATTTTCAAATACACACACACACACACACACACACACACACACACACACACACACACACACCCTCATTTTAAATACAAGGCTAATGCTCCATCTTTTATCATCTGATGGAACCAAAGCACCTCTCCTCCACTGCCCATCTGGCTCAATGATATATTAGAAGTAGATTTCCCACTGGAAAATAATTTTGCTTCATTATCAAGAATATACATTGAAATTTCTAGTTTCAGGAATCACTTGTGCCAAAATGAAATTTTAGACTGCCCTTGTTCATTGCCTGAGCTATCTTTCCAAGGGCACTCTACTATGTCTTAAAAAATCGATGAAATGGAAATCTAACATGAATTAGTTTACAACTAAAATGTATAGAAATCCACATCCAAAGAGTGAAAAAAGTTTACTCCTACAGACAGATCAGAATATGGACAAGAACAAAATTTAATGAGGAGGTACTTAGTCAAAAGTGTAGCTATCCCTAAGCAGGCTCAAGTTCAAAAGGAAGACTGGCTGTTTAGGGACTGATGGACTACAAGGAGGTCCTTTTGCAAAGGTTTATTTTGGCATTCCAGTTTTGCTCTTTGGCCAATGGAATTATTTCCAAAGTTGTAGGAAAAAAATCAGAAAATCAGATTTTTGAAGCCCAGAAGTTTCTTTTTAGGTTGTAAAAACTGATGTAAATGAGGCTCCTAAGACTAATATGCCAAAAAATAAAAATGAGTATTTCCTGCTCAGTTTTAAAAGCAGAATTACCCTAGCTACCTAGCTCTCAGCACTTAACTTTAATCAGATCCCAAGTACTATTTTCTTAGTTTTTATCTAGTTCATGCAAGACATACCAAAAGAGGAAAAGATCTGGGAGCTCTGAGACACAATCCGGAGGCTCAGTCTTCAGCACATTTGAGGCTTGTTTGTAGACCAAAAAAAAAACTGTGATTGACAACCTGAGCACTTTCAGCTCACCTTTGCTGCTCATTATTGCCTCCAGCTGAACTGTAAACTGAATAGCTTTACCCAAGCTTACAGAATAGCAGTTTCTAAAGCAGTGACCACCACTGCCAGAACACCTAAGCTGTCCTATTAGAAAAAGTTCACTAACAGTTCTGAATCTAACATTACAATGCACTTCAAGAACCTTACCCTTCTTTCTAGATGTGATTGTGCTAAGTACTGTGTAGAGGAACATACACCAGCAGTCAGAAGGCTGTGGAAGTTAAGCCAGACTTTAATCGCTTTATCTGTTTCTAGTTCCAAAGTCCTAAATAGGTTCCTATCTATACAATAAATAGCATTTTCATCTACTTTCTCTCAAAGACCTGTGAGAACAAATATTAAAGGTAATCGTATCCTACCTGTGACTAACTACTATTCAATAAAAGGTATTCTGGAGTAGATGACATTACCAAAGGATAGTTTCCGAAACCTAACCGATTTTTGCAAAGGAGTCTCCCATCAAACCCCAAATTGATCCAACCTCACCTGTGTATTTCTGGACTGCTTAGGGGGTAGTTATAACAACCCTCAGTGAAGGGTGCAAATAGAATCTAATCATCCTTTCCCTTCCCCAACTCCTTAGCCTAAAAGTGAGTATAGTTAAACATTCTCCTTAATTCCTTAAGGAACAGAAAAGGTATCTTACCATCCAATCTTTCAGAGGCTCTTTGCTTCCTACAGGAAACAGTTTAAACTGTTGTGCCATCTCTTGGTGGCATTACAACAATGTCCTCCTGAGACGATCTCCCCTCATTCACTTTTGCATCCTCCACCTTCTCAACAAAATATTATTTTCCAACCCACCTCTGACTCACTTCACTGCCTATAATCTTGACTGGCTTCCCTCTGCTTTTAGGAATGAAAGCCCTGCTAGGCCTGGCCCCAACCTTCCCCTACCTGCCTCTCTCTCACATAGCTCCCTCCCAATTCAGCCATGCTGGTCCTCCCACAACTTCTCAAAAGCTTTATTCCTCCTTACATCTCAGGGCATTGACATAGGTTGCTCCCTCAGCCTGGAATGTTTTCACTTACACCTTCACATCCTTTTCAGATGTCAGTTCAAATGGCATATCCTCTGAAACGCCTTCTTTGAGCCTTCTATAAAGGCCATATCCTTTATAAACTATTTCACTCCACTGTTATTCCTTTGAAGCAAATTCCACACGTGCATGATTATTTATTACAATCCATCTCCTCTGCTTGACTATGAATTCTATGAGAGACACCCTGTTTTCTAAACCCTAGCACCAGCACAGTACCTAGTACATAGCTCAATACATATTAGTCGAATGAATAAGTAAATGAGTATCATTCAAGTCTTCATTACCTGACCCCAACTTTACTGCCCACTTCCCCGCAATTCAAATCCACCACCAACCTGGGCTTCTGACTCCCCTGGAAGCATTTCCTCATCTTCAGGCCTTCAAATCCTATGGTTTTCCATGCCTAAAAAGCTTCCCTATTTCTTCCTACCTGCTCAAATCCCGCTGGCTCGCCAAGGCCCAATTCCAGTTATCTTTCCTCCGCAATATTTCTAGATAGGGCTAGTTCATACATCTGGGCCTCCTGCTCCACAATTTCAAAGCACTTAGCATTCTCTTTTTTGATAATTACATATAACCTCATTGTACTTCAGTGTGTCGTGTGTGTGACTTATCTCCCCAACACTGGTGCAAACTCCTAAGGCTGGACTGTTTACACCCCGTTTCTCCACTCCCAAAGCAGTGCTAAGTACTGAGTGCTCAATGAAGCGTTTGATTTTGCCCTAACATACCAGACTTTACCTCTGAAGAGAATATGGGCTTCCCCTTACTCCTGTTTCTCCAGTGATTCAATTTGCCTTATGTGACTCTCCCTCTCAAGTTCCTTTTCAGAGGTTTCTTGCCTACCCTCCCCCCATTCTAAGAGAATGGTTTGAATTCTGGGGATCCTTGTTCTTCCCCTGTCTACAAGGATTCTGCGTCCTCTGTTGAGGACCCTCTGATTGCAAGGAGGGGCTCCTAGCCCCTTTAAACTGCTATTCCCTACACTCAAACGCGTACACCCAGTGAAGGCTCTTGCGCTCACTGTGACCTCACACCATCCCAGGTCCTCATCTGGGCCACTCTGACCATCTTTCAACCCCCTCAATCAAGGGGTCGTGGATTCGCTGTGACCCGAACCCCCCACACCCCCTACAGACACACCCCCACACACACTGCAAGGAGAAATGACCCAGACCCGCAGTGTTTCTCCTTTCTGCCTCTGCCACTGAGTACCCCCTAGGTACTCTCCTTGTCCCTCCTTCCAATTCTTACCAGACGGAACCTACGCCCAAGACTGCGAAGAACCGATGCCGAGAAACCAGACACAGCCGCCCAGCCATCTCCAAAGACACAGCCTGGGCCCTCGCGCCCGCCCCCATCCCTCCCAGGCGCCGACCGCAGCGCAAGCTTCTGCCAGGCCGGGACTCCCCATCCCGAGTAGCCATCGCTCACTGACCCAGGAAGGTATCAAACGAGGAAGTGGCAGCAGTAACAGGTACGGAGGCAGGCAGCCTGGCAGGCGTTAACCGCTCAGCGCGCCATCCCTTTTGGAACCCCAGCTCCGGCCTCAAGGCTTCCTCGACCCCAGCGCCCACGGAGTAAGTCACGTGCCAACCCAAGCAGTCAGCTGACCGCGGCGCGCGCCGCTCCGCCTACGTGCGCGCCACTGCGCAGCCGCAGCTGCTGCCGCGACCTCCTAAGAGGGGCTGGGCTGGGAGGCTCCGGGGGATCCTGGGAGAGTCGGGAATCGGGGCTGGCAGCCGCTGTTCCGGGGTGGATGGGGTTTCACGCTTCTGTTAGTGTCCGCGCGGAGTCTCTTTCGCCCCCTGTAAACGCCACCTCCACCATCCCGGTCGTTATCCCACTTCAGGTTTCTGCGGGTCAGAACTTGTCTCCAGCCCCTACACAGGCTTCTCCACTCGGGGTTTTGTTCAGACAGCCCCGTTTTCTGAGCAATGGCTCTACTAGTCCACTTCAGCTGATTCACCTTTTCCTTCCGGTCCACTTCAAGTTAATTCCATAAACGTCCATGGAGCATTTACTGTACAGCTAGGCACTGTGCTAGTTTTTTTTTTTAGGATTATCTGCCAGAGCCAATCATCCCTTGAACATGTTATCTAGTTATGTTATCTATTGTAGTTCAGGGATATGTGTGGCGTGCAGTAAACATACTAAATAGTTGAAACCACAAAAATGGTAAATCAGGGAAGGAAGGACAAAGGCATGGAAGGCAGAAAGTATAGCCGTTGGTGGTGTAGGTAGCAAGCCTCTCCTGAATCCTGCATATTTCATTGGTTTGGGAAGATAGGTGGCATTATTGTAATTTAGAACCTAGTTTTAGAAATGGTAGAGAACTTTGTGATATTCTAATTTAGTCCTTTTAGATTTATAAATGAGCAAAGTGAAGAACCAGAGGTCAGAGTTTAGCACAAGGGAATAAATGGATCTGGTTTTAAATCCTGGCTCCTTACTGACTAGCTGTGTGACCTTAGGCATCTAAATTTCAGCTTCTTTACCTGTAAAATGGTGGTAATAATACATACCTTACAGAGTTACTTGTGGGGATTAAATAAAGTATGTATTTAGCACAGTGCCTGGCACATAGGAAACACCCAGTAAATGGTGGCCATTATTACTATATGTTGTAGAACCCAGGTTTTCGGACCTATCGAATGCCTTTTCTGCTGTTGTGTCCCTGCAGAAATTCACTACAGAATTTCTTAGAGCCTCCATATTAGCTTAGACAGAAGGTAACAATCAACCGAACTATCCTCAAGCTGATGCTTTCCACCAATTTTGAATGCGGTTGAGGCAATTCCAACAACCAGTTCTATAACTCAGCTTTGGAAACTTGTCAGGAATTCCAAAGGCTTTATCAAGCATCACAAAATGGGCCTAAAGACAATATTTTATTAGAAAGTTTGTCCAATCAAACTTTCTTCAATGATGGAAATATTATTCTATGCTGTCCATATGGTATCCACTAGCCTTATGTGGCTATTGAGCATTTGAAATGTGGCTAGTGTGACTGAAGAACAGATTTTAAAATTTATTTCACTTTAATTAAAATGTAAATACCCACAGGCAACTGCTCTGGACAATGCGATTCTAGGTTCTGCATTTGAAACCTTTTGGTTTCTTTATGCTTGTGTATGGGCCTGAAACAGAATTCTTATCTCAGTTTCTTAATTTTTAAACTCAAGTGTATCTATTCCTGACACTTGCCAATGTTTTAAACACCATGTTATACCTGAGAGGCAGTATAATGTAGTGCTCAATAAATGTTAGGTCTAACTATTATTAGGCCGAGTATATCTTATTTAAAAATCTAGCAAACATTTTTTTTTAAAGATTTTATTGGGGAATTGGGGGAGGGAACAGCGTTGGGGATTCGGGGAAGGGGAACAGACAAGTTGCTGTTCTTTTTGTTCTTCAGTCTAGTTGTGGAGGACGTCGCTTCACTGGCCCATGTTGGTATTGTGATCATTGTGCTCTTCCCCGCTGAGGCAGATCAGTTTCCGGCCATTGGACAGCTGTTCATGGAGGCTCTCGGCAGCTCACACTGGCTGCGGGCCACTCACAGTAGCTCACTGCAGCCCACTGCAGCCCCACTGCAGTCTACGACGTCGCCGCGACACTGCAGCCCAGCTCCAGGTCGAGCTGTTGTTCACCATCTTAGCTGTAGAGGGCACAGCGTCACTGGCCCATGTGGGATCTGAACCGGTGGCACTGCTGCTCAGAGCTTCCACTCCCAAACCAACTCTTAACCAATGAGCCACGCAGCCGGCTCTCTAGCAAACATGTTTACTATAAGCAGGGCATAATTGCTTTCTAATGGCTTCTAATAGTAAGACAATGGGTTTTGCAAAAAGGAAGGAAGTTTCAGTTTTCTATGCTATGTGTAAGAGCATAATAGGTATCTAAGTACGTATAACAGACATGCCACACCTTTTCCTCCATTTCCAACTATCTAAATATTCCCCATCTGGAAGCACCTTTTGGTGAGGCAGTTGCTTGCTCGCTCACATTGGCTCATGGCAGCTCACAAAAGCGGACGCCAGCTGCCAGCCAGCCCCACTGCAGCCCATGGACTCACGGCAGCCCAGCTCCAGGTTGAGCTGTTGTTCACCATCTTAGCTGTAGAGGGCACAGCGTCACTGGCCCGCATGTGGGATTGGAACTGGGGCCCAGATGCTCAGAGCTGGTGTCCCAAGCCAACCCTTAACCAACGTGCCACTTGTCCTGCCCTTTATGGCACACTTTAAAACACATCTTCTCTCAACCATAGATCACACTCGACTGCACCAAACAAGTTGAAACTTGTCACACTGTCACTAAGGTTCGAAGTGCTGCTTCCCGTATTGAAGATCCCTGCCTTTGCATTGGATGGCACTTGGCAGCAGCATTCACCGTATTTTCTGATCACAACGAAAGGCTCCGTGTCACACATTGTTTCTGGTATACGGCAATTTCTGTCAAAAACATTATGATGCAGTCTTATCCACCTTATTCACCAGATCTGGCACTGAACGACATCTGGCTCTTCCCCAAAGTCAAAATGACCACGAAAGGTAAATGTTTTGAATCAATTCAGGGCAGCAAGGCAGCTACAACAGCACAACTAAAGACACTCACGAAAGAGGACTTCCAGAACTGCTTCAGGAACTGGCAAGAATGATGGGATAAGTGTGTTCAAAGTGAGGGGGAGTATTTTGAGGGGAATTAATGGCAATGTGTCTTTTACTGTAATAATTTTTTTTATTTAAACATTCATCGTATTGTTTGATCACACTTCATATCTTGAAAGTTGGTACTGGTATTCTCCTTAGAAAAGGAAATGCCCTTGTTTAGGAAAATACCTTGATAAACTATTGGAGTGGAAGATATACTGAGAGTTTGGGTAAATGGAGACAAAGAAACCAAAGATATAACTATACTAGTTTCCAATAGAGATTGGAAAGGAATAGAAATTGGGGGAGGGAGTGAAGGCAGGAGAGGAAGGTATAGGGAAGTGAAGGAAAGAGAGAAGAGAAAGAAGAAAGCAATATGATACAAGTCTTATAAAAATAGCAGTGTTTAGAACTCCATTTGAGATTTGCTTCAATTGCTGTGATGTAAACCCTTTGCCATCTGTCCAAAACTTTAATAAAGTCTAAGCTCAAGTGCTTTATATGAGCTTTTAGGGAGGTAGAAATTTATGCTATCTGGGTTACATAATATAAAGAGCTCAGACAAACTGATAAAAACAATCAATAAGACCCCAACACACAAACGAGCAAAAAGCACAAACAATTGAGAAAAGAAGAAATACCACTGACTAAAACATTTGGGAAAATATTTGCTCTACTAATGCTCAAAATATAAAGCAATATAAATATTTATAAAAATGAATAAATAATATGTAAATAAGAGCTTATATTAGCAAAGATAGAAATATATACACAACAGCCAATGCTGGTGAGAGTGTGATAAAGTAGTCTCTTACACTGTTGTGGAAATGTAATTTGGTACAACTTTTATGATCAGTAATTTGACAGTGTGGATAAGAAGCCTTAAAAAGACTCATTCTATTTGATCCACATTTGTGTGAAAATAATGGAAAAGATAGAAAAGTATTTATGCAAAATATTTTCATTACATCATAATGTCTGTTTTTGTCATCAACATTTTTAACAACATTCATTACAATTAGTTGCAGAACTAAGGCCCCTATGGAAATCAAGTGCTGAAATGGTTTGAGGTTTACATCTTGAATTTTTAGGGTTTAATGTTCATGGTTAATGAATAGAATACACTAGACCGTGGTCCTTAACCAGAGGACTTTTGACAATGTCAGGAGATGTTTTTACTTGTCACAACCTATGGGGAGACGGATGCTACTGGTATCTAGTGAGTAGAAACCAGGGATGCAGCTGAACATCCTGGAATGCCCAGGACGACCCCACAACAAAGAATTGTGTTATCCAAAATGTCAATTGTACTGAGGCTGAAAACCCTAGTACTAGGTCCAAGATATTCTGATTCCCAAGTTTTTAAATTAATAACATAGTATATAATACTGTCAGTTTTTTTGTCTGTAAAATTACAACAATAAGATCTACCTGTATTGTTGTAAGAGTTCAATGGAATCGTGTAATAAATTATGGTCACATTGCCACTTTAAGATATTAGCTAAGCTCACTCACTAGCTCAGAGATTGGGATTCATATGCTAGCCTTACAGTGAATTCCTGATTCATCACAATCACAAATTTCTTCATGCCCATTGCTTGAGAAGAATAGAAACAAAATTTGTATCAATCAGTATATCAAAAAAGTAGTGAATGAATAATGGCTTTTAAAAACATGTTTTCGTTTATTCCTGTTATAACTATATGTATTCATTGTTTAATAATTAGAAAGTATAGATTTAAAAAAAGAAGGACGTAAACATCACCCATTGTTCCACGACTCAGGGAAAATCACTAGGGTACATCCTTCGAGACTGTTTCTATTCAAATGCAAGCATGCACATATGCAACCTGTGCCATAGGCTCAGGGAGGCAGGTAGAGTGTCTGTGTCTAACCTTCCCCAGAGCAAGAGTCGAGGACACCTGTCCTCTTGGTGCCTCTGCTGGGCTGTCAGCTATGGGGTGTCTCCACTGTCTCCATTCCATTCTCTGTTGTTGGCCAGGGTCACCACTAATGCCCCCCCATCCGTGATTCGTTTTCTGACCCCATAATTATATATAACAACGACAGCTGAACTTCTAGAGCACTTAGCTTTGTGCCCAGAACTGTTCTGTGTGCTTTGTATATAATAACTCATTTAATTTTCACAACAATGCTTTGAGGCAAGTATTAGTATTACCCCCATTTACATATGAGGGAACTGAGACACAGGGTGATTATGTAATTTAACCAATTAGTAAGTGGCAGATCTGAACCTAGTCGGGTCCATGCTTTTAACCCCTGTAGCATAAACCCTCTCCTTGCACGGTCTCTTAGACACACTCTTTTTATACTCTGAATTCTCATGGCACTCTTATGGCATTTAGCTCATTTTACTTACATTTTATCAACCTTACCAAGACCACCTTTTACGCAGAGTCTTAAATATGCATTATACATAGTAAGCATTCAATAGATGATAACCAAATAGATTTCACTACTAAAGGACAGGCCAGATTTTCAAATGTTTTAGGACAGAGAGGAGGGGAAGAGGTTTATCTGAATAACTAAACCTGTCAATTCATTTCTTCTGTTTCCCATATGCTTGGTCCCTGAACTAGTAGAAATTATCACCTTTGTCAGTATCTCCTTGGAAATTTTAAGAAGCCTTCTTGGGGGCGGCCAGTTAGCTCAGTTGGTTAGAGCTCAGTGCTCATAGGGCCAGAGTTGCCTGTTTGATCCCCACATGGGCTGCTGAGCTGCGCCCTCCACAACTAGATTGAAGCAACAACTTGACTTGAGCTGATGGGTCCTGGAAAACCACACTGTTCCCCCATAAAAAAAAAATTTTTAAGAAAAAAAAAAAAAGGGAACCTTCTCAGAAGCACCAAATGTTCATA
Source organism: Hipposideros armiger (assembly GCF_001890085.2). NCBI lineage: Eukaryota > Metazoa > Chordata > Mammalia > Chiroptera > Hipposideridae > Hipposideros > Hipposideros armiger. Next base: position 59,671 of record NW_017732210.1, read on the forward strand.
GAAATACAAAGATCAAATATTTTTTAAGTAGTTCTGCCCTTCCACCTTCATTTCCAGATTTTTTACCTTTGTTATTACTTTCTAATTTGCTCAATGCAACTTTAAATGACACCGTGGGAAAGATTTTGAACAACTACTCTTCTGTACTAAGAAGTGGTTGTCTATGGTCAAAATCTATTTAATTTTCATCTTATTCACACAAATAGCCTAAAAGTGATAGCACGGAAGTTAGCACTCAGTAGTTATAATGAACCAATCAATTAAGAAAAAAAAAAGCAAAAACATGCAAAAAAAAAAAACCCTGATGTATTTAATAGTTATAAATGTCTTCTCTTTATTCTCCTATTTTATTGTTACACTGATTCCTCAATTTACACACAAATATCTTTCAAAAAGATTGATTTACTGAGGGGAGAGTGTGTTTTAAAAAGCATCAACAAAAATAATGAACTTCCATTTTAAGTGCCCTTTGAATATTTTTATCTCAGCCCTTATTATTTTGAATGTATTTATTTATTGACTACTGTAGGGAAACAATTCATGAATCTCAGATTTATGCATGTCTTGTGAGTAGAGACACTGACTGCCTTTTTTTCCAGATTATCTTTTCAAGGATATTTGTATAGAACAGAATTGGAACAGAGATAACAATTCCCTCTGAAGTACTGAACAGCTACACTTACTGTGCAGTATAAAAGATTTGGGTTCCCTAAACTCAGGGTTACTCTCCTTTAATGACACTGACTGCGTGTCCCTACATCTATGTGGGCCCATCCCCCCCCCCCCCGTGGGAATTGGGTGTAGGGAAAACTAACACAAATATACCGATGCTTATACTGTTTGCAGTGCTGTGAGTAAAAGTCCTCTGTCTCTGACCCAAGGGTCTTGTGTCAAGTACCAGCATCCTTGAAAGCCAGGCTAACTTGTAGAGTAAAATCTCAGATGCTTTCCCAGCCCTCAACGTGTTGGTGACAATATGGGATACATCAGAGACACAGCTTTCTGGAAAGAATAGGATGATCTCATAGGCCAATTAATGAAATTTTCAACAAGTCCATAGAAATTGATAGTAAGCTGAATTGTGTGGTCCCTGGAAATCAATTGTAGGCTAAATTGTATGGTCTGCTTTATTGCCTGTTAATGAGAAAGAATTGGGGAGGTGGTTGCAGTCCATCTTGTCTCAAAGACTCCAAATGAGCCCATGGTTGCTATAGTACTAACTCTCCCCTAGGCAGAGGCACCTCCTCACTGAAGGCAATCAGGCTCAGGTTTGTCCCTTATAATGACTAGTACTAATATTTGTCCTGTGTAGGCAGAATATGCCACCCCGTATCAAACAACAATTATAGGGATCATAAGGATAATGACTACTTGGTTGAGTACACTACTCACCAAGTCTCCCTACAGTGGACCATTATGGGCCAAAGTGGGGACATAATAAGTCGCCGTAAATTTATAAAAATGCCTTCCTTGTCCCTCATGCATGACTCTTCCAAGTGAAAGGTCTGGCTGAGAGTAGGAAATGATTGGGAAAATGTGAAGGTATCACTACTGGAATGGGACACACTGATTTTGTGATGGTAGAGGGAGAACGACAAACCAGCACCTGGGAAAGTAACACCTTAGACCTCAGCAAGTGTCGGAGAGGAAGGACCCTGAGGGTCTTTGTCCTTTAGAATTATCCCTGGATGCTTTTACAGGAAGGAAAACATCTTAGAGTGATTCTCTAAACTGTTGCAAGCACCTTCTGCTTAACTCACTGCCGGGTCTGCCATCCCCTGCCAGATAGCTCTGAGCATAGTTTGAGGTTTGATCCACAATTCCCCTTAACTTTACCAGAACATCTATCTAAAATAGCAAGGGGTGGCCCCAGCTCCTGCACCTCCCACACAAAACACCTGTCAACACCTCTGGATGTCTTCCTCCCTCATTCCTATAGCCGTTGCTCAGTCATTCCATGGGGGTGGATAAATGCTACCTGCCTGGTGACATGGACACACAGGAGAGTTTAGTCTGACCATCCCCTGGCTGCTCCTTCATAAACAAGGAATAGACCCAATTATTCAAAGCCACCTGAAAACCCTAAGATTTAACAGCAGGCGGAGAGGCCATGTTGGTGGTACTGTCAACCTATGCCCACTGAATGGTGGTGTAGGTCTGAATTAGGGGGCCCCAACAGTTGCAAAGAACACTTCTTTTCCAGGGCTACCATGTGCACTTATAGGACTGTAGTGCTTGCATGGAAGCCAGGCATTACCCTGACTCATTTCCAAAAGCATGGTGTATTGAACCTTAGGAGTGATCATAGAGACCTTCAAGTGCTTAATGAAACACCGCCAGTAAATCACATAGCCCCCAAATGACTGTGGAGATTTCTCCAAAATGAACCTTCCTTTGATTACTCATTATCTATGCATAATCAGCAGCCAGTTATTGCTACAATGGAGCCCTCCAATTAGAAAAAGCAGTACAAAATTTGTCCCTGAGTTTAGCTGAAGTGATCAGTGACACCAGCTCGACCCTGGAAGGCACTCAGGTCAGCCTCAATTTACTGATCAGGGATATTATACTTGCAAGATGGTAGGATTGTTTCAAAGCCCTTCCTCATGGGCCAAAGCAGTCTATACAATTGCCAATACATCCTGTTGTGCCTACATGAATGGTTTAGGCCAAGGGGAAAATCAGTACAGAAAGTTAATGATAGAGTCCCTGACTTTTCTTAAGTTAGACCCTGGTGGCTTCTGGGATTTATTTAATAGGTTGATTCCTAGACCCCAGAAGACTTAGCTGAGAACATGGCTGCAGGATGGCCTATTCCTGCCGCTGGGACTCCTGTTCACGGTGACTTTCATAAGATCTCTATGAGACAAATTGAACAGACCTGGTTCCAGCCCGTCTGTTAGGTTAATTGGAGGGCCAGTGGAGTGGCTTATTTATGGGAAAATTCACCAGAGGCCATGACGATGTAGAAACAAGGGGTGGATATTACTGGGAAACAATGCCTCTTGGGTTTCTTGCATTTTTTCCATTGTTCTGGACTCCCTTTTCAAGTATGTTTGTATAGCAAACAGTATTAGAAGATAGAGATAGTATCTCCCTCCAGAGCAAAAAGGGTAGATAAGCATTTTTTAAACAAATATTTATTTTAGAATAGTTTTAGGTTTACAGAAAGCTTGTGAAGATAGCAGAGACTCAGTTTCCACTATTATTATCATCTTATATTAGTATGGTACATCTGTCTAGGTAAGTTTTTATACTGTTGAGCCTGAAATATTTGGGTTCCCTCCACGCAGGGTTCCTCTCCTGTAATGCAACCCATTTTGTGTCCAGGCATCCAACTGGGTCTGTCCACATAATCCTGTAGGACTCAGGTATCAGGGGAACCGACATAAAAAAAAAATTGTGTTCATGCTGATTACTGTGCCGTGAATAACTTCTTTTTCTCTGTCCCAAGAGACTTGTGTCTTATACAGCATCCATTAAAATATGGCAGACTAACTTGCTAGCTTGTAAGCAGAATAAAATTCCAAACTCTTCACATTTTTTGACAATACTCCCCTCCCCCCACCAACTCCCCACAGGACTGTAAGCTCGTTCAAGGCATGGAACAAGTTCTTGTTTGATAAATACATATTGAACTGAACTAAAACAGACTAATAATTTATTTTAACAGTTGTGTAGTGAATTTAAGATCAGAAGTCAGGCTGGTATCTATCTGCACAGAACTTGGTCGTATCAATCAGCCTTTGCCTAGTAATTAAAAGGGAAGGGAACACACTATATAGGCCCATGGGAGTAAAGCAATCGTAGGTGTGAGGGTGAGAGAAACAGAGTGTTGGGAAGTTGGAAAGGTACGAGCTATCTGCAAGGTGGGAGAGAAGTCTTCACAACTTGGTAAAATCTGTTGGCTGGAGAACATAGGGGCAGATCTCAGGTATTACTGGCATGTGCTCATGAGGGTGTGTGAGGAGAACTGTAATGCACAGCAAGTCACGTCAGCACAGCACAGTGACAGGCGGTTCTGGCAGACATTCGGTAATGTCCATGAGCCTCCTGGCTCTTAGCCTGGAGTTCAGCAGTAGGATTCTAGTCCCAAACTGTACAGCAGCAAAAGGCATGCATGATGCGGGACCTGGATTCCAAAATAGGGATTCTCAAACAGGGTAGGGATGTACTTTATTTGTGGAAGGAGGACACAGTGTATTTGATACAAGTTGTAGAAATTAACATCTGACAAAATATTCTTGGCATAACTGATTCTCTGGGGCTCTGAAGAGTTTTGTGATCATCAAGAGGGAGCATGAGCTAGATAAAGGGAAGGAGGGTTGTAAAGCACGATCTTCGAGGGACTGGGTGTTAGGCAGGGACTCGATGCAACAAGGAAAGTGGGTCTGGCTCTGCCATTTGCTGCTGTGTATGAACCTCAGCCGTTTCATCTGTGAACTCCTCACTAGGCTTATTAGGATTAAATGAGATAATGTATCTAAGTGCACACCTGGCACCCAAAGGCTCCCCACCAATTGCTGGCTACAATGATCATTATCATATATGAATAGAGCTTCAATACAAGGAAGGGAATTAAATCTCAAAAAGGCAGTAGCCAAGTTACCAAAAAAGTAACTGGTGTGTTAGGCACATGGTGATGATCATGAATCTCAATATGGTGAGCTAGAGGGTTTCTGTTCCCTCCGGGTTGGTCTCAGAGACTAAATAATCCTGACCTCTCGGAAAAAAACCACCTCAGAAGCTTAACACAAATAGTGTTTAAAGAACCATGTGAGGGGCGGCTGGTTAGCTCAGGTTTTTAGAGCTTGGGCTCATAACACCAGAGTTGCTGGTTCGATTCCCACATGGGCCAAGGAGCTGTGCCCGCCACACGTAGATTGAAGACAACTACTTGACTTGGAGCTGATGGGTCCTGGAAAAAACACACTGTTTCCCAATACAAAGATTAAAATTTTAAAAAACCATGTGAATAATCATAACCCATTTTCTGTTAACACACATGCACACATGTGTACTTTTAAAACTTTTCAACTTTCACTTTCAAAAGTTAAAGTATTATTTAACACTCAGATTGTGTTCAAACAATCCCTGACATTAATAAAACCCCCAAAGTAACAATTTACTTAGAGAGCATCTAGATATAGCTAATGATGTATTATTAGCATATGAGATGATCTTTAAACTTTAAAAAAATAATCCTATTAAATCAAGTCCAGCTTATGTAATGCTACCAAATCCACCATAGCACACTAAAAAATTTTTTTCCTGGCTCCACTATTTACTAGCTTTATGATCCTAGGGAAATCAAGTTCCTAACCTGTTAAATGAGATTAATATTAGTACCTCTTATATTTTGAAATTTGAGATAACGGAAGTGAGAGTTCTTTGAAAACATATTTGCTTTAAAATTTTTATTATGATTATAATTATTATATAATTCTCCCATTAGGATTTACAAATATACAATCCAAAACGGTGTGTAAGTATCAGTGTACTCATTGAGAAAATAAAATACACATATGCACACACACATATCTCAAGCAAAGGGAGTGACTATAACCCAGAAGTAAAGGGTGAATTATAAAAGGGAGATAAATACTAATGGGATATGAATGGAAATAATATTAGCAACATGAAAGCAAGCACTAGTGAGCCTGCTAGTTGGAACTTATTAGACTATATTCCTTCACTTCAAACAATTCAATAAGAGCTGTAGCAAACTCAGCTTTCAATAAACATAAATGTTGCAATCAAGGAGAAAATAAAACTCTCTCCCTACACCTACAAATTTGCTGGGTACAATGGCTTAGAAAGAAATCCGGGGCCGGGGGGCCAGGGGTATATGTGCTGTGGAAGGATATGTACGAGCAAATGTTTTCCATTCATTATTAAAAAGCAACCTAATAATGTTATGTGATTCTATTCAGAAATAAAGCAAATACCTTCCAACTTAGAAACACAGTTTAACTGAGACATAATTCACCTTGTCCTCATCAGTCAATAAGTTTAGGCCCAAAAGTGAAAAATTGCACAATAAGTTTCCTTTATATATATGGTTCTTCGAACATAACTAGGAAACACTATTTTGTAGATCTTAGCAACCACATTACAAATATAGAAGGTAAACTGCTAGTTCTTTAACTTGATGATTCATTAAATGATTTTTTTTTAAATTATATCTATCCAACCCAACCACACCCTTCCTAACACCGAAGGACTCCCCTTGTGCTGGACTCCCTTAGGAGTCTTGTTATAAATGCAGATAACTGGGACCCGTGGAAAACACTGAATTCTGCAGGTTGTAGCCTGTGTATCAGCATTTTAATAGAGCCTCACTAGGTTTAATACATCATCAGACTGGAACTTGTTGAGCAGTCCTTCTGAATCTCTGAGGCACAGTTGTATTATTCATTTAGCATTTCAGATATACTAGTATATATTCATTCATCCAACAGATATTTTGGGGTGCCTACGGTGTGCCCAACACTGTACTAAAAACTCTGTTGTCATTTGCTGGTGTGTCTACCACCAACTAGATTAAAAGGCCCGTTAGATGGAGACCCTAAGCAAACATTTCTTTGTAATTCCAGAGACTGATAATGTACCCTCCACTTAAGAGTTGCCCACCCAGGATCCATTCGCTCCTTCCTTTCTAACAGAATCCTGGTTTTGTTCAGGGACCCATCCTTATAGCTAAGTACCTGAAGAGGGAAATGTCAGGAATCAGGCTGATTCCTCCGAAGGTAATGCCATTTCTCTTACCCATGATTATGTCAGGCGTTTGCAGGTGACCTAATTCTGGCCAATGAGGCATGAAGGGAGGTCTGCTGGGAGGCTTCTATGAAGTTTCCTCACTCCTAGGAGAGAGCTACAGGAGGCGGTGGTCTCTCCGTTTCCTCCAAATGGTTATACTTCTGTTGTGGAATCTGGAACTGTGTAGAAGCCACCTTGCTACTTCCCTGAGGAAGGATAGCAGAGAGGAGAAATGGGAAAAAACCCTCTTTTCCAAGGCCCAGCTAAGTGACTGAAGTTGTTCTGATCACTGCATATGGAAGATATTCATACAAGTAATAATAATGACTTAAAACCATAGCTATTACTCAGAGTGTTTACTCTATGCCAGCCATTTAAACGGGATTTAAAATCCCGTTCTTGTAAAATATGGATGATAAAACCTATCTAATGGAGTTATTGTGAGGAGGCAGTGAGCCAAAGTCCATACAGGGCTGAGCCCAGACCCTGGCATATACGAAAGGTGCCCAATAAAAATTGGCTGAATTGTCACTAATTATACCATTAAAATGTCACAGCGAGGTTTTGTTAACAGTCAAAATGTCATGTCTTGGCCACTCAACAAGGAATGAACACAAGAGGAACTGGCTAAGAGGCAATTTTGGGTTTGGGAAAGGAGAGACCCAGCTCTAGTTTCTCACAGCATCCCTGGCACAACTTTCTGAGCCTTAGGCCAATAAAAATGTCTTTGTTACAAATTACATATATTATCTGGTGAGATGCTTATACTTCACATTTCAATTGTGTGTGTGTCTTACATATCCCTTCACTTCCTTGTTCCGAGCACCAAAATGCAGAACTCAGACAGCATTAGGAAAAAAAGAGGTTCTTTCCAATGTGATCAGAGGTACAAAGTCATGTGGGAGGCTAAAGAGAAAGCTCTTTCCTGGGGCGCAGAAGCTCTTCATCCATTGTCATTCCCTTTAAAATAAACAACAAAGTTTTCCCCTGGTGCTGAATTTGTTCTTGCTGTTTCTCAAACCAAAGTGCAACTGAAGAGGCAGTTACTACTTAGGAATGTTAAATGCATACGTGGCTTTCATGCTAAATCGGTGACAATCCTTCCTCACATTTCAATGCTGGGAATTGGCAATTTAAATCTCTCTTTGAAACATACTGTGGATTTCTTCCTCAGAACTTAAAAACAAAAAAACAAAAACAAAAAAACCCCCAAAACCACCTCATTCAATTACTCTAAGTTTAGGACCTTGTGATTTACATCATAAGTATTTGTTAATAAGTAAATATTTCACTCTTTATAAAACTGAGATGGAAAGTGTAGTTAGAATACAGACCTACCTTAGAAAATTCATCTAGCTCAAGGAAAGCTCAGACCTGACTTTGAAAAATACGGCCCCACACATTCGTGAATGACGCAGGATTTAAAATTTTGGGGGTGGGGTGGAAGAGGGTGGAAGATCCAGGTGCTTCAGTAGGAGGCCGGATTATAACCTGCAGGACCGGAATCTCCATTTCTAGGGAATTCAGGCACAAATTAGCACATCAAGGACAGCCAGTTGTTCCTTGGAAAGCTACCTCATTTTCTTCTGTCCCAACATTCTTATGTAGGCAAGACTTCCTACCTACATTTTGTCCCAAAATCCCCCTTCGTGCTTGTTAAAAATACAAATGCCCATGCTCAACCCGAGGCCTGGGACCTGTATTTTTAACCAACACCCCTGTGTTGGCTGGCTCATCCCTCAATCCACAATCACTGCAGGAAGAAGGTTGTTTTTTGTTTGTTTGTTGTGTTGTGCTAAGAGATCCTCTGACTCTTTGAAGCAAGTCCTTCCGAAGTGCTGAAGATTCCCCAGGTGTGGTGACAACACCTCGCCCTGTCCTCCATAGCACACCTTTGTCTCTCCCTCTTCTGAAGTCATCTTTCCTGTCGTACCCTCTCTTCACTGGGGAAGGAAGCTCATCTGTGTTAAAGGAAAACGGTAACTGTTACTCACATGAGCTTTTGTTACCTGTGACTTTCAATGTCTTAATTCTTTTTTTTTTTTCTTCCATGGACCCCTCTTCAGAATACTGGTTTTAAATACAAAATAGAGTAAAAAGGGAACCAATTATATCAAAGCACTGCTCTCATGTTTTAAAATGTGATATAATAATATATGTCCTTCTTTATTAATACATTAGAAAACAAGATCTAGAAGCAGGTCTAGTACTTTTCTTAATTTCAAAATAGGATGAGTATAAATGGTATTTTGAAATATTCACAGCAACTCTAGTGTAATACAAATATAATCTATGATTTCTACTGGTAACAAAGTCTTAGTGCTAAGATTTGTGGACTACATTCATAATTTAAATTTCAGTTAGATGAGAGTGACAATTAAGATATGATTTTTTGGGCCTGCCGAATGGCTCAGTTGGCTAAGAGTGAGAGCTCTGAGCAACAGGGTCACTGGTTTGATTCCCACATGGGCCAGTGAGCTGCGCCTCAGCTGAGCTTTCACTGAGCTGCCAACAGGTGGCAGGATGGCTCAGCTGGTGAGAGCACGTGCTCCTAACAACAAGGTTGCTGGTTCCACTCCCGCATGGGATGGTGGGCTACACCCACCCGCAACTAAGATTAAACACAGCACCTTGAGCTGCTAACAGGCAGCCCGGTGGCGACTGGACTTGGAGCTGAGCTAGCTGCACCCTCCACAACTAAGATTGAAGGACAACAACTTGGCTGTTCCCCTTCCCCAATTCCCCAATAAAATCTTTAACAACAACAAAAAGATATAATTTTTTCCTCATCCACGTTCATAGATCCCCTGAATTCATGATCCTTGGGCTTGGGTCCAGGTTAAGAAATCTTGCCTTAATCAAATGGCTTGATTCATTGTAGGAATTCCAGTTATTGTAGCTAGCCAATGCAGGCTCTTCATACTTAAATAAGGTGTGTTGTGGGTTTTTTAGCCATAAGCCTCTGACAGTTACCAAACATATTACCTGGGCAGTTAGTAAGGGATCACAACTTTTCGGAAGCTTCTCTTCCTTGGGTGTTTGTTTACCTGTGCTGTGTCCCCATCCAGTTTCACCTATTCCAACTAAGCACCCAGGCCTACCCACCCGAAAACCATTCTCTTCTGGAATCTTCCGCTGCTCCCCAGTACCTCTCTGGACCGGGCTCCCTATTTCCCCTCCGCATTTCAGGCTTGATGCTCCAGTTCGTACCTGTTTCACTCACTCCCTTCAGCTTCTTCTACTTTCCACCACGTCCCCTACGAAGCTCCCCTACTGAAAGCTTACCTGGCTGAGTTTACCAGTCTGTCTACAAGTGCTTAGAAAACCCTTCAATGGTCTAGTCTAGCCCCATGAGGGATACAGAAAAATACAATTTCTCTTGCCCCACTGATCAACCAGGTTTGGAAATAAATTTTTTCACTCTGTGGGCACATGCATCGGTGATCGCCACTTCATCAGGTTATCTGACTGCAACCTCACTGCATACCAAGGCCCAGACCTGGCCTCTTCTTCTCTAACTGAGGGCCAAGTCCCCAACCCACACCCACATAAAAACAGGCTCTTAATATCCTTAAGAGAGAGGTTATTTTTCATGTTTTACACAGGAGGAAACTTAAATAGGAGAGGCTCAATACCATGTCTCAAATCAAACAACAAATTAGTAGAGGATCCAGGATTTTAATCAAGATTCTTTGGTGCTCAGCTCTACACAGTAGGTGCTCAAGTAAAAGTTGTTGTTATTATTATTGTTATTCTTTCAGAATTGATGGTTTTTCATTTGGATTCCTTGGAAGCAGATTCTGAGACATAGAAATTCATATGAAAATGATAGATTAGGGAGTATTCCCAGGAAAAATCATGAGGAGAATAAGGAGGTAGAGCAGGAAAGCAAAGAGGACCAAGTGACACCAAGGGTGCGACACTAATCAGAGGTGATTTGGGCAGGAGGTAGATCCCTTTCAGAGTTGTCTTTTCAGGGGAAAGTTTTGGGAACGTTTATATCCCCATACCTGCCAGTCATTCATTATGGGCAGCTCCTGGGGCACGTGGAGGGGGGTTGTAATCACCAGGGAAATCTGGCTCCATTAAGAGCACAGGTAAGGTGGGCTATGACCAAGAAGGTGTGGTGGTGCTGGGAAGCACACCCAGAGCCAGTGCACCCTGACACCTGCTAAGGTGATCTGGAAATAGAGCAGAGTCATAAAGGAAACAATGTAGAGCTCTGATTTTGCTATGTTTTATATCCATATGAATACCAAACACATCATTCAGTGCTGAAGAGAAAGCAACCCAAAGAGGGTAACAAGCACGTTTCTTTGAGTCAGGAGGCCTGGGCTTTAGTCCGTTTTGTCAGCATCATGACCTTGGAGGAGTCATTTAGTCCCTGTGACCCTCAGCATCCCCTCAGGACCATGTGCAACCTTAGAGGCAACACTGAAGATGCTAAGTAAACACTTGCTCGTGCACTAAAACCATTTTATTATTGTAGCACTGTAGGAATTCAGGTCATGGCTCACCTCCAAGCTCCCTTCCTGCTGGGTCTCTAACAGCAAGACTTCCTCTCATTTTCCATGTTTCTGTTATTCTTCTAGGGGAGTTTGCTTTTGTACATGATTCAGCTCTTCAGAGGGAACCCATGACAGTCATGTGAAATGTGTTTAATTTTGTACAGGTTAAGTGTATATTAGTAACAGGGTTTACTAGATGACACAGCTTTTCCAATGATATTGGAATGGAAAAAATCATTCAAGATTTTTTCTAGGAGTTTTCAAAGAGGGAAATGTGAATGACTCTTCTCTTTGTGAGTATCTGTGTTGTAATGAAGAAATAGCAAAGAGTGTTATTTCTTTGAAAAATGTGTGAACAGTGACTTTTTTTTCAGTCTCAGGATGAGATTTATGCTGTTAGACTTGTATTCTATAATAGTTGTATGGTACTCTACAATTGGTTGGCAACTGGAATGGACTTTTGTCAATGCTGTTATTTGCAGCAGACTCAGGTGTGAGAAACATGACCCCACGATGTGGAAGACACAGAGATGTGTCCTCCAGATGCCCCTTCAAGGAAGGACACGCTGCCCAGCGGCAGGGAGTGTGGGCAGCAAACAGCTCTTTGAGCTGCTTCTTCTGAGGTAAAGCCCTTCCCATGACAGCCTGAATCCACTGACTGAGGGAGATGGGGATCATACGGGATAGCCATTTTTGGCCTAAGTGGGGAAACTCTAACAAGCAATACCTGCTCCAGATTTTCCTGTTGGGTTGCCAAAGGCTTTGTTGGGCAACATCATAGTTAATTTCTTCCTCAACACAGTCCTGCTTCCTCTAACCTACCACCATTGGTGCTGGGAGTGGTCCAAGAAAGCAGGCAATAAGGTAAGGGTTTGAAAGTGGATCACACACCACCAGACTGGCCATAGGACCCCTAGTGGCAGGTAGAGCCCAGACGCCACTAGCACAGGTGGCCATTCAATTGTTAAGTCTCCCACTGGGGGTGATTTGGGCATGTGTACCAGTAGGAGCAAATGTACCAACAGGTACAATTTATCAGGCATTTGGGACTTCGAAGAAAAAGGTAGATGTACGGGTAAGAGGATTGGATGGCTATTACTAAGTGCCAATGATGCTCTACAGAAAGATAAGGAGAGCCTGAGAGTGAAAACCAGTAGGAAATTTGGGTGTGAAAACTAAAAGGCTCGTTGGATGCATACAAAGATGCTCCTTTCACAATGTCAGGACAGAAAAAGTTTAGCTTTTTTTTAGCCAAGAGTTTAGCTTTTTTTAACCCTAACAGATGGAATGGAGACAACTTGGTGGATGTCCCCAAAGATTTTGACATTTTAGACTCTGAACTTCCTAAGCCATTGGTCACCCTAGGACTGGCACAATGGGCATGTGATGGAGTGGACCCCATGACAGAGACGGAGGCTGTGTGTACTTCCAACAGCACATAAAGGCAGTCCTTGCCTTGCACAGTAGTTCCAGATAGTGAAAATGACCATGCAACCATGCAGAACAATCCGAATAATCAGTGAGGGAAATTATAATTGCTCTGCAACTTTAAAAATGTTTTGTCAAAATATTAAAATGGTTTTAACATCAGTTATAAATGTATAGGGAAATGAAAAACAATAGTGCGGGCCGGCCTAGTCGCTCAGTTGGTTAAAAGTTGGCTTGGGAGCGTGAGCTCTGTGCAACAGGGCTGCCGGTTTGGTTCCCCCATGGGTCAGTGACACTGTGCCCTCTACAGCTAAGATGGTGAACAACAGCTCGATCTGGAACTGGGCTGTCATGAGTGGCCTGCGATGGCGTATGCTGCAGCCTCTGCTGCAGTGGGCTGCCATGAGCTACCGTGAGTGGGCGGCAGCCAGCGTGAGCGGCAGGCAGCCAGCATGAGCTGCCAAGAGCCGCCATGAGTGGCCGTCCAGTGGCCAGCGATCAATCCGCATCAGCCGGGAAGAGTGCAATGAACACAATACCAACATAGGCCAGTGATTCGGTGTCCTCCACCACTAGACTGAAGAACAAAAGGATGACAACTTGTCTGCTCCCCTTCCCCAATTCCCCAGCGCTGTTCCCTCCCCCAACTCCCCAATAAAATCTTTAAAAAGAACAAACAAACAAAAAAACCAATAGTGCAACTAGTATTTATTTAGTACAGTATAACTTTCAATACTAGAAACACTGAGGATTCAAGTGGTTTATATTTCTATGTAAATAAACTTTGCAAGAGTAGTTTGGACAGTGCTTACCTTCTTCTTCTTGTATAACTTATGATATGGAGAGAGTGGCTTTTCTGTGCCTCTGTGGAGAGTTGTTGCACTTCCTTCTAAGTCTGGATCAGCTTCCAACATTTTCATTGTCATGAAAAATCTCTAAGAGTTGCTTCAACGTGAAGTTTTTGCCAGCTCCACTTCTTCTGGGACATCTTCATCCTTCCACCACAACCACTTTCTTAGTCAGTGAGTTTGCCTCGGTGAAGTTTTTCCTCTAAGAGTCTCCTAAAGGTGGCCCCGTCCCCCTTCCCGCCACAGCCTTTTTTTTCTATAACTCATTCCCTTCAAATTTCACTTCCAGCATTATCATTTCTTAAATTTTTTGCTGTGCTGCATTTCCATCTTTGTTGGCCAAGTCCCTTTTTCAAGTACCTATTATTGTGAACTATCACATGGGTTTATTCACAGGGGAACAGGCAACGGAACTACATACTTGGCTATCTGTGCATGAACTGAACAACAGATATACAGTGACCACCAATGGACTTTGAAAGAAGTGACATGACTGATCATGTTATGCATCTTCTATTTAATATGGATTTGTGGACTAAAAAGCTAACAGCAAGGTTTGTATTCTATTCAATTATGCACAGTTAATACACTATTGTCACTGAAATTTGAGCCATGTTGTTCAGGGGGGCTGATGTTATTGAACTAAATCATGATAACTGAAATTTGTGTATATTGGAGCCATGCAAAATGAAGACTAACCACCATAGTTCCAACACTTACCAAGACTGATCTAGCTACTGCCACTGTTGAATGCCCAGTTTGTCTGCAACAGAGGCCAACACCGAACCCCTGATGAAACACTATTCCTCACTGAGACCAAATGGCTACTTGATGGCAAGTTAGCCACATAAGGCCCCTTCCATCTTGGAAGGGTCAGAGGTTTGTTTCCACAGGGATATATCCTGGGTATGACCTTTTCTTTCCTACTTGTAGAGCCGAAGTCAACACCACTGTCTGAGGACTTATGGAGTGTTTGACTCACCAGCACCAGATCCCATATAACAGGGGTCAGCAAACTGTGGCTCGCAAGCCACATGTGGCTCTTTGGGTACATACAATCCATCTCAAAAGTTTGCTGACTCCTGGAAGAGCCAGTCCTATCCCTCACAACAATTTAAAGATTATTCAAGAGCCATAAATATATTTTTACATAATCACCATTATGTGAATAATATCCTTTAAAAATTTTATAAGTGAAACTATGATAGTTTTATTTTCATTGTCCATTTTACTTCAGAGCCACATGTATGTACCCAAAGAGCCACATGTGGCTCACAAGCCACAGTTTGCTGATCCCTGGCAGCTCTTCTGTCTCAAAAGTTTGCCGACCCCTGGTCTAGGTCAATGCCCCAGGTAAGACTTCAAAGCCAGAAGAGATGATAACCAAGGGTGAGGGGGATCTAGAATAGATAGTGAGGGAGGGAAATGATGTGGGTCAATTGTGGCCGGAGACCAACTGCAGAGGTGGGGCAGAATTTGTTTCTCACAAAGTGCACCTTAAGAAGAGAGGCCCATTGGAATCCTGTAGAAGCAGCTTTCTAAACGCCCATGGAGAATGGATCCAAGAAGCAATATATATGGTCAGTATATCTCCATGTCTGCTATCTCCATGTCAGACATGGAGACATGGAGATAGCAGACATAGAGATATACTGCCCAGGACCTCCCTTCAAAGAAGGACATACGTGGGCCGGCCGAGTGGCGTGATGGTTAAAAACTGGCTTGGGACGCCAGAGGGCCCCGGTTCGGATCCCACATATGAGAGCCAGTGACACTGCCCTCCACAGCTAAGATGCTGAACAACAGCTCAACCTGGAGCTGGGCTGCCATGAGTCACTGGCGACGGCATAGGCTGTAGCCCCTGCTGCAGTGGGTTGCCATGGGCTACCGTATGTAGCCAGCAGCCGCAGTGAGCAGCTGTCCAGAAGCCGGCGACTGATCTGTCTCGCCTGGGAAGAGCGCAATGATGGTGCCAACTTGGGCCAGTGAAGCAACGTCCTCCACAACTAGACTGAAGAACAAAAGGAGAGCAACTTGTCTGTTCCCCTTCCCCCAATTCCCCAGCACTGTTCCCATCCCCCCAATTCCCCAATAAAAATCTTTAAAAAAAGGACAGACGTGCTGCTCAGCTGCAGGGAGAGGAGGTCAATAAATACTCTCCAGTTATTGTTTTCTTCAGGATTGCCACAGCTACAGAGAGCCACTTCACTGAGTTCACACCTTTCTCTGGTGACCAATAAGGCAGTGTAAAGACCCAACTCTTTCAACATGACCCTGATTCTGACGACCAGCATGCGTGTCAGGGCTCCCCACCAAGTTGAAGTCTTTGCAGGGTTACATCACAGTTCAACTTCTGCCCAATCCTGCCTTTTCCCCCCAACTTTTTATAGGTGTTGATCCCTAATAAACATGATATACCCTAAATTCCATCTCACTGTGGAGCTGGAGAGCTCATTCTCCAACAATATGCGTCCATATACAGAGACCTTTTGGACAAGACAACCAATCGTGTAATCTTCATATCTCAATTTTATTCTAGAAAAAATTTTTATCCTGTGATAGTGAAGATGTTATCATTAGAGAAAAGCTGACAGTCCCTTAATTATAAAATCTTCAGTAACCCCAATTGAAAAGATCACCATACTAAATTGTGAATGATAATGCTGTATATTTGTACAGTGTGTCACAATTTACAAAGCTCTTCTATATTTACAGGGTTACTTCTTCCAAACAGCCATCCCATGCACAAGGCAGATATTTGTAGTCTCCCTTTAGAGAAAAAAACGTTAAGATGAATTAAAAATGTTGAGGCATAAATCCCAGAGAAAAATCTCTCACTTTTGCTCAAGGAGAAAAATATAAGTTTATTCACATAAGACTTTTAATAGCAAAAAATTTAAGTGAAAAGTTGGAACAACCAAAGTGCTCCTCAGTAGAGAAATAGATAAATAAAGTGTGATGTATTTATAAATTAAAATATTATACAGTTAGTTAAAACAAATGATATATAATATATAATTTATAAATATATGTCAAACCTCAATATAAATCTCTAAACATAATATCAAGTCATGGAATAGAAAAGTTTTAGGATACATACACATGGGCTACCTTGTTTTATTGTGCTTTGCTTTTATTGCACATCACAGATGTATTTTTTTACAAACTGAAATTTTGTGGCAACGCTGTCAAGCAAGGCTATTGGTGCCATTTTTCTAAGAACACTTGCTCTCTGGGTCACATTTTGATAATTCTCACAATATTTCAAACTTTTTCATTACTATTATATTTGTTATAGTGATCTGTGATCATTGATTTTGATGTTACTATTATAATTCTTTAGGGACACCACAAGCCATGTCCAAATAAAATGGCCAACTTATGAGGCCTAACAATTAAGTTTGCGAATTCATCCTAGAAAAAGTGCTACATACCTCATTGCTTAATATCACTATGGTCACCTTTGAAGTACATCCCTTGGGAAGCTATGCACCGATGCGAGCACCTAGTCCACCCTTCAAAGCAATTTTCAAACTCTTTTTCTGGAATGGCCATCAGAGCTGTCGTATTATCCTTGATGTCCTGAATGTCATCAAAATGTCTTCCTTTCAATATTTCCTTTATTTCCGGGTAAAGAAATAAATCACTGGGGCCAGATCAGGTGAGTAGGGATGGTGTTCCAATACAGCTATTTGTTTAGTGGCTAAAAACTCCCTCACAGACTGTGCTGTGTGAGCTGGTGCATTGTCATGATGCAAGAATCATGAATTGTTGGCGAAAGCTCAGTTCGTCAAACTTTTTCATTCAGTCTTTGCAGCACTTCCAAATAGTAAACTTGGTTAACTGTTTGTCCAGTTGGTACAAATTCATAATGAATAATTCTTCTGATATCAAAAAAGGTTAACAACATCGTTCATAACACATTCGCAAACTTAATTGTCAGACATTGTAGTCTATAAATAGTGTGTGTTCTGACTGTTCCACAGACCAACCATTCCCTGTCTCTCTCCCACTCCTCAGGCCTCCATATTCCCTGAGATACAATATTGAAATTAATCCAATTAATAACCCTACAATGGCCTCTAAGTGTTCAAATGCCAGGAAGAGTCAAATGTCTCTCACTTTAAATCAAAAGCTAGAAATTATTAAGCTTAGTGAGGAAGGCATGCTGAAAGCTAGGCCTCTTGTGCAAACAATTAGCCAAGTTTAGAATGCAAAGAAAAAGTTCTTCAAGGGAATAAAATTTGTGTGACTCAGTTTATTGCAATACTTGCCTTATTGTGATGATCGGGAAACCAACCCACAATATCTCCAAGCTATTCCTGTACTATGATATCATTTAAGTAAATGTTTAAATAATTTTTAAAAATATGAAATTTTAATACATATGTAGAACTCTTAAATTATTTTTACATAGCCTGATTAATACACACTATACTTCCTGCAAAGATTCAGGTGGTAGAGAGTAAAGCAGGGAAGATCTCTTGCTTTGCAGGAATTTTTCTTGAATTTAAGGTACTTTTAAGGCTATATTGGGAGCCAGCAAAGCTGCTATTGAATCATGGTTAGTAAGTAAGCCAGCTTGATTTTTTAGCTTCCAGCTCTTTTCAGAGACCCACAATCCTCACTTCCTTTTCTCCATGGCTAACCCACCTCTTCCCACACTCAAATTTCTGATTCTGGAGTACAACATGTGCTCTGTGCAAGTCCAAGGGAAAGGAATGCCCCTCACAACACAACCCTCCTATCCCCTCCACGCCTCCCACTCCCCATCACAATTAGGTTTAGTTCTGGGGTTAAGTCTAGTGGCAGTGAGCACAAGGACTCAGCCTTCCACTCTATACTCGGGGCCCTCTGTCTGCCACCTCCAGATGGTAGGAAGAAAAAAGCTGGGTGAAGACCCACTGAATTTTTCTTATTGAAAGGAATTTAGTCACAACAGGAGGTCTACTGAAAACCAACCCAGTGAGAGAGGCATGCACATGTTCGTGGCTCTCCATAGCACCCAACATCTGGATTGCTGCCATTCCTTCTGTTCAGAGTGGGCTGAGCACTGCTCAGTGTGGGTTGAGCACTGAACTCAGGGAGGCACAAGAAGGTACAAGAACTTCACCTTTTCCAGTCTGGGCAATACTCCCTTGAAAGCCCTCCTTTTTTGCATAAACTGCTGAGGCATGCAGCTCTGTAGAAGTACCCAGAATGCATTCTGAACACCCTAAGATTTCCCTCGATCTGATTTATCATCCCCAAATTCCACTCGATAGTATGTACTTCTTGCTAGTTTTGTTTTATTTTACCCTTATCCTAAGCAAAGTGCTTGTGAGTTGCCTCTTGTTTCTCATAGGTTGAAATTATCAAGGCCTCTGAAATCACCCCAGTTGTAAGAGTTTGCAACCCAGGAAACAGAGAGAGAGTGAAGGAATACTATGTCAAAATATTTTACATATTGAAATTCAAAAAGTGATTATTTGAGGTTTTTGAGACACTAATGTATTCTTTACACCAACTCCAACTAAAAGGATCACAGAAAGCAGAGAAGATTGTTTCATCATTGAGAATAAAGATCAACTCTATTTCACAAGACTGGGACATTTGAGAATTAAATAGGACGGGGTTTACAAAGCACAGGGTAGTTTGCCTGGCTCACAGTAGGTGCTTAACAAACTCTGTTGCCATTTTGTTTTGTGTGCACCATAGTGCAGTTTGGGAAGGTCCAAGCTCTCTCTAAAGCAGCCCTTCTAACAGGTTATGTGCAAATAAATTACCTGGGGATTTTGTTAAATTGCAGATTCTGACTCAGTGGGACTGCGAGGAGGCCTGATAATCTGAATTTCCAACCAGCTCCTAGGTGTTGTTGACACTGCTGGAATGACATTTGTGCTTGGAGTATTAGGTTCTACCTAATGGGTTGAAATTATCATTCCTACTCATTTTACCCCTACAGTCGAGAGTAGAGTCATCCCTTGGTATCCACAGGGGATTGGTTCCAATACACCCATAGATACCAAAATCCAAGGATGCTCAAGTCCCTTATATAAAATGGCATAGTATTTGCATATAATCCATACACATTCTCCTGAATACTTTAAATTGTCTCTAGATTATCTAATACTATGTAAATAGTTGTTATGGTATGTTGTTTAGGAAATAATGACCCAAAAAAGTTTGTACATGTTCAGTACAAACATACAACCATTGTAGGCTTAACTATATAGTACACGTCAACAACAATATAACTTTTTTTTCCCAAATATTTTCCACCAGCAGCTGGTTGAATCTGCAGACGGGGAGCCTGTGGGTATGGAGGGCCAGTGTATGTTATTTGTTTTATCTGTGTGCCTTCCTCAACCCCCAATCACCTATATTTAGATACTACATAACTTTCAAGGTATAGTTTAAGCCCCACTCTTTTGATTAAACCTTCTTCCCAAATCTTTGCAGCCTTAAATGATTAATATTGTCTCTGAAACCCTGAATCAAATTTAATAAGACCCCCCCAAAAAATTTAATAGGACCCCTTTTATTAAGAATGATGAGAGAGGGGTTAGGTAACCTAAAAGGTTGGTTAAAGTGGGAATATCATAATTTAAATACACCTACTTTAAATTTTTAATAAGAACATTTAAATGCACATTTGTTGCCCAATTTTTTTATGAGAGGCCTAGTCCTTTTCCTCTGGTAGGTCTCCCTTAAGAAGAGTTCTGCGTCATCTTTCTTACACAAACCACCACTATTACATATTTTTCGTACATTTATATATAGTCTCTAGAGCAGTGGTTCTCAACCTTTCACAGGGGTCACCTAAGACAATCGGAAAACACATATTTTCAATGGTCTTAGGAACCGAGACACCGCTCCTCTATCCGTCTCCAGGCCCACATGCAGATACGTCCACATACGAGTACCCGGCGACCCCTGTGAAAGGGTCGTTCCACCCCAAAGTGGTCACGACCCACAGGTTGAGAACCGCTCCTCTAGAGTCTGACATTTTTTACTCAAAAGTTCACAGATTTGTTTGGCCTCACCCAATTTGACCACATTTTCATTTTTAAAATGACTTACCTTAGTTCATTTAACTTGTTTTCCACAGATACTGCAACTCTTTTTTTTACCCTCAGGTTTCATCGGTTTCATAATTTTTCAACTACATTAGCTAGTTACAAGAACAAGCACAAAAGCAGGTCTGGAAACAAGAACTGTTGGTAAGTGTACAAGTCCTTGTGGGAGGAGATGACGGGGGATGGGATGTATGGTGGGCTGAATGACGGCTCCCCAAAGATGTTCATGTCCTAATACCAGGAACCTGCGAATGTTCCTTTATATGGCAAAAGGATTTTGCAGATGTGATTCAGTTGAGGATTTTGAGATGAGGAAATTATCCTGGATTAACTGGATGGGTCCAACATAATCACAAGGGTCCTTATAAGACAGAGGCAGAAGGGTCAGAGTCAGTGGTATGACATGTGACTATAGAAACAAGAAGTTGAAGTGACATGAAGAAGGGGCTATAAGCCAAGGAATACGGATAGCTTCAAAAGTTGAAAAACACCAAGAAAATAGGTTCTCTTCTCAGAGCCTCCAGAAGGAACCAGCCTGGTCAGCACATTGACTTTAACCCAGTGAGATTGATTTTGAACTTCTGACCTCCAGAGCTGTAAGATAATACATATGTGCTGTTTTAAGCCATTTGTTTGTGGTAATTTGCTACAGGGACTGTAGGGAATTAATATAGGACCCAAGTGTATTGTTCTAGAGAAGCACTCAGAGTGTCTTGAGCAAACTGGTACCGAGGGAATATGTCCGTCTATATGGAAAGGGCAGCAAGAAAAGAGTAATTAAAAGAATTTCTACTATAATTAATTCAGAACTATATTTTGTTCACAATTCTTTCATATATCTTGCCAGACAGATGGTGGGGTTTTTTTAGGGCATCAACATGTTCTTTTGCTGGCTTTGCATCCTGGAGATAGCATTTTAAGTCAGCAACTAATCATTTTATTTATAATTAAATTTAGTCTATGTGGAATTTTTGTGGCTTAATCTGCAGACTAGTGTATTTAAGATTTGTTTTCCCTATCAAGGAAATTGAATTCTCTACTGTGCTCATCTCATATAGGAGACATGAGGTGGAGAAAACATGAAACAAAGGCTTCGGAGTCCTACTTACCTGTTGTTACCAACTCTTTGGCCTTGGACCTGTTAAGGAACCTCTCTCAGCTTAGTTTCTTCTTACATAAAATGGTGATTATAATATCATCCACCTACTAGTCTTATTGGGAGGCATGAATAGAGTACAAAAAAAATTTTTAATTGGTCCACAGATACACAAAGAGTGGTAGTGATTCTTACCACTATATTGTTGATAAAGATAATACTATAGAATGGTGTGAAGGAGTAAAAGGACTCTGTTAACAGCAGTGTAGATAGTTGGACCTTTTATACTTTAAAACTAAAAGAATTCTCCAACACCAGTAGGATTTGGCAAACTGTGGCCCACAGACCAAATTGGCCTGCTTCCTATTTTCATAAATAAGTTTTATTGGAACACAATCATGCCCATTTTCCTATTGCCTATGGCAGCTTTTGCACTTCAATGGCAGAGTTGAGTGGTTGTGACAGAGACTTTATGGCCTGCAGAGTCTAAAATACTTAGGATCTGGCATTTTACAGAAAAAGTTTGACAACGCTGATCTAGAACACCTAATTATATAAATAAGGAATAAAAGCCCAAATAAGATGTGACTTTGTCCATAGTGGCATGGCTCACTAGGGACAGAACCAGAGCTGCAATCCTGATGTCTTGGACTCCCATTGAAAAGCCTGAAGCAGAGAAAATGACAGTTCTCTGAGTCCAGCTCAAAATGGGGTCTTTGGTGGAGTTTGGCTCTGATTCTAGGAAAAAAGACTGCCAAGTGCCTCTGCGAGATGCCCCCACGTTGGTTCATATCTCCATGTTCTGACACCTGAAACTTGTAGACCCGCCTTCCAGAAATGCTAAAAGGAATCCTCCAAGTGGAAAAGAAAGGATATTAGACAGTAATTTGAAGCCATATTAGGAAATAAAGAGAACTAATAAATATAACTACATAGGTCATTAGAAAGCCAGTACTATATTGTTAGTTTGTAACTCATTTTTCCCTTATATGATTTAAAATACAAAGATATAAACAATAATTATAGAATGACCTTAGTGAGCATGGAATGTATAAAGATGTAATTTGTGATGACAATAACAACCTAAAAGGGAGATGGACTTGTATAGAAGCCGAGTTTTTGTATACTATTGAAACTAGAGTGGTAATAATTCAGAATAGATTGTTATATGTTTAAGAGTTGAATTAAAATCTCAAGGGTAATCATGAAGAATACAACTAAAAAACACAGAAAAGGAGGGCCGGCCGAGTGGCGCGATGGTTAAGAACTCGCTTGGGATGCCAGAGGGCCCCGGTTCGGATCCCACATATGAGGGCCAGTGACACTGCCCTCTACAGCTAGGATGCTGAACAACAGCTCAACCTGGAGCTGGGCTGCCATGAGTCGCTGGCGACGGCGTAGGCTGCAGCCCCTGTGGCAGTGGGTTGCCATGGGCTACCATGTGTAGCCAGCAGCCAGCGTGAGCGGCCAGCAGCCAGCGTGAGCGGCCAGCAGCCGCAGTGAGCGGCCGTCCAGAAGCCGGCAACTGATCTGCCTTGCCCTGGAAGAGTGCAATGATGGTGCCAACTTGGGCCAGTGAAGCAACGTCCTCCACAACTAGACTGAAGAACAAAAACGAAAGCGATTTGTCTGTTCCCCTTCCCCCAATTCCCCAGCACTTTTCCCTTCCCCCCAACACCCCAATAAAAATCTTAAAAAAAAACAAAACACAGTAAAGGAAATAAGGAAGGAATCAAAACAGTACACTACGAAAAAAAAAATCAGTTAAACACAAAAGAAAGCAGTAATGGAGGAATTGAAGAGCACTGATTTCCTTCCCAGGTACTTCTCTTGACTTAACATTTGTGTCATGTTATGACTGCAAAATAGGAGGAAAATGAAATGCTGCCTGTTTTAGAATATTTTGAAATGCTTTTCAAGAAATTGAGTGTCACAAACAGAAGTCATTTACCTTCCTCTCTGCCTTTCCGTAGTTTCCTGCTTACTGTATATTCTCTTTTCAGTGTACTCCTGGCTGCTGTCTTCTTACAATAGTTCTGTAGAGCAACACTGACACTGATTTAATTCATTTCTTTAAGTTTTCTTGTGCTGTTTGAGAGATTTTTGAGTTACCTTTTTTGTATTATTTTTTATCATGGTCTTACATATACTTTGTATAAAACATTCAAAATACCTGAAGAAGCTCAGGTAGACAGTCAATGAATAAATGGAAATGGCCTTGTTATGTCAGGATATGATAACTAATGTTAACATTTGAAATTATTAAGTCCTTTTAAATAAAATTGGGTGCTAGTAAAACAAGATTTGGAAAAGTCAGGGCTCTTTTCTGCATGTGGCATAAAACCTAACGTAACTTAAGCCAAGAAAGAGCCTCTTGGTTCAAGGAACTGAAAAGTCCAAAGCTTCAGGCACTCAAATGATGTCATCTGGACCGCTTATGTTTCCCCAGCTCTTGGCTCTTCTGCTTCTATGTTGGCTCCTTTTTGAGACAGATGTTCCCCTGATGTTAAGATGGCTGTAGTACTTCCAGCTTCACGTCCTTCCAGGTTCAAGTAGAAAGGCAGAGTATCTCCCTGAAACAGCAGAAATCCTGGGGTTCACTCTGATTGGACTGGTCATGGGTCCTTGGGGGTTTGGGACACTGATACCCAGGGGTCTGGGTCAGAGCCCCACCCAGAGCACATCAACAGAGAGTGGGGGTGAGGATGGCTCCCCTAAAGGAACTCAGGGTGCTGTTAGCAATGGAAGGGGCAGGGATGCTGGGTGGCCTCTACATTCCTTTCTCACATAGAATGCCAAATGGCGAGAAGACCACCAATGTCCACACATTCTTCACTCAGATGCTCCAGGAGGGAGAGATTGGTCAAGAAGGGACTCAGGCCGGCCGAGTGGCTCAGTTGGTTAAGAGCTC
>NW_017732210.1:84343-94478 GCF_001890085.2 Hipposideros armiger
GCCCGAGCTGAGCAGCCGCTGAGCTGCCAACAGGTGGCAGGATGGCTCAGCTAAAACAAAAAGAAGGGAGTCAGCGTCCCACGATGTTAGAGGTAGCTGCCTCCAAAGAAACCGAATCCAGGGAAATTAATGACTACCATAAGGTTACAACTTCTTTGTAACAAGCGGGGGGGAGGGGGGGGTCGGGGAGAGGGCAGTACTGAGGGGAAGTCCAGGTATTCTGACCCTTCATGCAGACAATGTCACTCAGTGACCCTAGCAGAAGGGGTTAATTAGTAGAACTTTCTGAGTGCCTTAGGAAAAAATTATTTCTCAGAAATGAGCAAAGATCATAATTTATATTTTCTCTACCTCCTCATATACCCAATAAGATGTTGAAATAGATATGTGTATGTGTATATGTATGTGTATATACATAGATTTATATGTATATGTATAATATATAAATCTATGTATATATACATATAAACACATATATATGGTGAGAGAGAGACAAAAAGAAAGATTGATTGCATTTTAGACTCATGTCTGAGTAGAAAACTTTTTAAAAAGCTGGGGCTTTTTTTTTTTTCTTTCAAAATATGGAGTTACAGGATAATTATTGTTCAACACCAGGCAGAAGAAATAGATGATCTCAAAGTTCTCCCACAGTTTGTGATATTTTTATTGATTTTTCTCAAACTTATTTCCAAACATCTGAGTAAATATACAAAGTAAATATTCTTCTTAAGTCATTGCTATTGTTGCTGGGGCTGGAAACCAGGCCTTCCCACATGCGTCAGTAAAGTGCCAAAGGAACAGATGGGTGGTGTGCTCTGTGAAGCATCTGGCTAGCTTGGGCTGTGTTTGGCTACAGTTACACACGTGGCTGGGTGCTGCATTACACCGGAAGCTAACCTAGGTACAGCTCATTTGACTATATCATACCAGGAGCAAAAGGCCATGAACCAAGAACATGAACATGGAAATATCACACTTGAAACACAGGGGCATTTTTTTCCTGTGATTTAAGAGACACAAATCTAATCAAACATTGGTACTAGACCCAATATTTGGCTCCCCTCTTATTCCCCCCAGATAATCCAACATTCAACAGATCCCACCAAAAATAAGCCTTATTAAGACCCCCTTCTGTAAGTTGGCTACTCACCTAGCCTTTTCACTGTGGTCACTAGTCTTGACTACAGTTTTTAGGTGTGATTCACAAAGCCCCTTGGACTTACAGCTTTATGAGGTGTGATCAAACAATATGATAAATGTTTAAATAAAAAAAAGTATTACAGTAAAAGACACATTGCCATTAATCCCTCTCAATATTCCCCCTTGCTTTGAACACACTTATCCCATAGTTCTTGCCACTTTCTGAAGCAGTTCTGGAAGTCCTCTTTCGTGAGTGTCTTTAGTTGTGCTGCTGTGGCTGCCTCAATGTCCTGAATCATTTTGACTTTGGGGAAGAGCCAGAAGTCGCAAGGTGCCAGATCCAGTGAATAAGGTGGATAAGGCCACGCCGTAATGTTTTTATTGGACAGAAATTGCCATATACCAGAAGTGATGTGTGACACGGAGCATTTCATTGTGATCAAAATATACAGTGAATGCTGCTGCTGAGTGCCATCCAACGTAAAGGCAGGGATCTTCAATACAGGAAACGGTGTGGCGAAACTTAGTAACAGTGTGTGAAGAGTTTTAACTTGTTTCAGTGCAGGCAGTCAGGTGTGAGCTATTGTTGAGGGAAAGTGTGCTTTAAAGTGTGTCGTAAATCATCCTCCATCATGACAATGCTCTGTGTCACACATCGCTTCTGGCATGGCAATTTCTGTCAAATAAAAACATTGCAGTGTGTCTTCATCCACCTTATTCACTGGATCTGGCACCTTGCGACTTCTGGCTCTTTCCCCAAAATCAAAGTGATTTAGGACATGCAGGCAGCCACGGCAGCTCAAACGAAAGACACTCACAAAAGAGGACTTCCAGAACTGCTTCAGAAAGTGGCAAGAATGATGGGATAAGTATGTTTGAAGCAAGGGGGGAGTATTTTAGGAGAGATTAATGGCAATGTGTCTTTTACTGTAATAAATTTTTTTAATTTAAATATTCACTGTATTTTTTTATCACACCTTGTATAAATGTATATAATAAAATGAACTTGATACAGACACTTTGGTAGACATATTGGCAATTTCTTATAAATTAAACATACTCTCACCATATGATGCAGCAATTGGTACTTACACAAAAGAGTTAAAAATTTATGTCCCCACCAAAACCTGCACACAAATCTTTATAGCAGATTTATTCATAATTGCCCAAACTCGAAAGCTACCAAGATGCCCTCCAGTAGGTGAACAGATAAATCAACTGTGGTCCATCCAGACAAAGGAATATTACCCAGCACAAAAAAAAATTGAGCTACAAGCTATGAAAAGATATGGAAGAACCTCAACTGCATATTACTAAGTGAAAGAAGCCAATCTGAAAAGGCTACATACTGTATGATTCCAACTATATGACATTCTGGAAAAGGCAACATTTTGGAGACAGTAAAAAGATCAGTGATTGCCAGGTGGGGCGGGATGAATAGGTGGAACACAGAGGATTTTTCGGGCAGTGAAAATACATCATTTAGGATATCATACTGTAATGACGAATGCGCATCATTATTCATTTGTTCAAACCCATAGAATGTACAACACCAAGAGTGAACCCTAAGATAAACTATCAACTTTGGGTGACTATGATGTGTCAATGTAGGTTCATTAATTATTACGAATGTAATACTCTGATGGGGGATATTGATAATGGGGGAGGTTATGCATGTGTAGGGGAATAAGGTATATGGGAAATCTTTGTACCTTTTCAATTTTTCTGTGAACCTAAAACTGCTCTAAAGAAATAGTTTCATAAATACATACATACATACATACATACATAAATTCTATGCAATAGGCACCAGTTAATTTAAGTTACTTATATGCGTGTTTACTCATTCATTCTAAAAATATTTTCTGAATAGTTCCTTCATTCTAGGCACTGAGCAACTGAGCTGAGGGCAGGAAGCAACATAACAAATAATATGCAATGTTTTTTATATAAACCTATCTTTCCTCTGTAGTGAATTGGTAAAAACCCTTAGTCTCATCCAGAATTCTCTCTGTGTATTTCAACTCAGCTCCTTTTTTTCTGTTGTCCAGTAAACTTTTCTGCCTCACTCTACTCAAGAGTTTGTGCCGTTGGTGGTAATTAATTCCAATTACAGAAAACTCTAATTCCCTCCATTCGCACATACACAAGTTCATTTTCTAAGTTCGGCCACCATTTTGTCAATAATATTCAAGCATATTGGCTATTGGAATCCACATAACACTGGAATTGAAGAAATTTCTTCTTTTTCAATATGTATTTTTCACAGTTTAGGCGGAAACCACGTATTCTGTCAGACCCTTTACTGGAAACACTGTTCTCACTGTCCATCTGAACTTCGGTAGAGTACTAAGAGGGGTTTTACAATCACACATTTGTTGAAGGAAGTGAAAACTTCCAAGTTGACTACAAATTCCAGGTATTTCAATACTTGGAAGAGTTTTCTCTTCTTCAGAAGTTCATGAACTCTATGATACTTCCTGTTCAACACCATTAAAGTCTTCCTCTGAAGTTGGCATTCCTCTTGACTCCCCCAAATTGCCTTCATCTATCTCTTCCACAGTTACTGCCTGAAGTAGGGGATTGTGAATATTAAGTACTCTGTTTAGTGCACTAAACAGAAAGTGGATGGTCCTAGAGGTAGATAATCAGGAGAAGGTCAATGTGTCTCATCATGAGCTTCCCATGAGGCTCTTCAGGACCTGATGCCAATCTCCCTGCTCCCCCAACCTGCTCAGCTGGTCAGACAGCTCAAGCCCACTTGCCATAGGTTTATAATGGACCATTTCTTTTTCTTTCTGTATTGTTAAGAGAATGCTTCATTTTTCAACAGTCATGTTTAAGGTCAAGAGCACAATGTTGAAAATTGCATAAAGGTTACAGTTTTGGATGGCTGATTTGGACAATCTGAGCTAAACATTTTCAGTCCCTGCTCTAGCAAATTATCAGAAGGCTGCTTCTTCTGAAATTCAGTCTTCGTCATTACTAGGACTTGATCAGGTCAGCTTTTCAAAATTGGCCAGGTTAGTTGTTTACTTAATAGAATAAAACTGTTCAAATTATGTATCCAGTAGATATCACTATTCTCTGTTCTGGTGCCCCAATCTCAAAATCCCTGGTGCCACCAAACTTGGTGTTCATTAGGGGAGGAATGGGTGAGAAAAGTGGGTGGACTGCATACTGTGGAATCTTGTGCAGCAAATAAAAACACAAAGTGAGATGAAGCGACAGCAACAATCTTAGGTCTTTAAAACACAGTACTGGGTGAGAAAAAATAGTAAGAAAAAAGAAAATGTATAGCACATACACACAAAACAATTACATACTTTATTTCCTAAGATAAAAGCATGTTTAAAGAGATATATGAAACATATGAAAGTGGGTACTTAAGGTGGGAAGTGGGGATTAGGGATGGTGAGGAAAAATCAAATCCAATCAAAGAAACCCTGCTGAATATGTGATCATAAGGCAATATGAACTGAGGAGTAAGATGAACACTTTTGAGCCCTCAAAAAAAGCATAAATAATACTAGTTTCAGAAACCTCATACTGTAAGTTGGTACTTCCCATAAAGTTCCATGGAATATGAACATTCTGAAAAATTTTAATAGGTATTCCCCCAAAGCAGATTCTATGATCAAACACATTTGGGAAACTTAGGTTAAAGAAAGCTAATCAGGTTACTTCAAGTCAGGTGTTCTCAGAGCACATAATAAATAGCTTAGTCCAAGAGGAGCGAATGCAATACTTCCCATCTTTTTGGTCTTAGGATGCTCTTTGCCAAACTCTGTTTTGCAAAACACAGAGCAGGAAATTCTGCTCTAAACATGTCCCCCAGGTACTTTCTTCCCTCAGGACATCCTTCAGAATCCATCCCTACCTGTGCTCCAGGTCTCTTTTCTTCCATGAAGCTCCTCTGCAGCCCACAATAATCTCTATTCTGATCTTATTGCTGCAACTCTCTGGTATTTGGACAAAGGCCAATAAGCAATAAGATCAGAATACTTTACTGTTGCTGCAAAACACTTATTACTGCAGCAAGAAGATCAGAATAGAGCAGGCAGACTTTACTGTTGTTTCTGCATAGACTGTTTGCTTTCTTAAGGATGAGCGTGACACAATTTTTTATCTGCCTCCTAGCTCTTGGTTAAGTTGACTTAAATAAATTACATGGAAGGTCCTTTCAGCCAATCATTTCACAGCAGTTATATTCAAAGCAGGTTAAAGTAATATTTACTGTCTGCCCCTTTCACTGAGAGGTGAGGGAGGGTGGATAGTTTGTATTTACAAAGTATCCCAAGAGCCACAGGAAAAAAAACCAAACACTTTCTTGGCAATGTTTTGATGCTTTAATAAATTTAAAGAAAAGTGAGAGGGTGAAACAAGGAGAATTACCAGCTTTCAAACTGATTCAAGTCAGTTGAATGGTTTCTTAGCTTTGTGTAGCCTTGCTCATCACTAGTACTCGATGACGACGACGACGACAATGATAAAGGAGAAGAAGAACAGGATGTAGGTGACGATGGTAGTAGTAGCTACCTTATAAAGCCCAGGTACAATGCTAAGTACCTCCTCTACCTTGCAGGTTTAACAAGAGTGGTTATAAAAAGTCCCTCCGACCAACAATGCCTTCCCTGCCTGCCTCCCATAGGCCTAAAATGTCCATCTTTATTTACCAGTTCCTATAGTTCCTTCTACATTCATAAACATGCCACAAGTATTATACTGGAGATATCTTTGTATAAAGTTGGGGTTTTTTGTAGATTTTTAAAGTTAACTCAACAGAAGACCTTGCTTGGTAAAACATTCAGCTTTGCTTGTGGTGTGAGGGTGTGCTCTCCAGGAGTACCAAGACGGATAAAACAGGCCAATGTAATTTTTCCTCCTAGTTTTTACTTAACTAAATACTTGACGTTCACTAAGACCCCACCATTTATAAAAGATATTTTCAATGTCCCTGGGGTTTTAAAGATCAATATAGATTGCAATCTTTCCCCTTAGCACTTACCAGGGAGGCAATCAGAAATACTTACATGACATAACTACTTTAATAAGAGTCATGAGCATTATGTGTGTAAAGCACCCAGCCCAGATGTTTAGCACAGAAAAGTTGCTTTCTTCTCCCTTTTCCTCTGTGGAAGTCAAAGAAAGCTTCACAGAGAAGCGCTCTGTCTTGAAGGATATGGAGGGATCTTCTAGGTCAGTGGTTCTCAACCTGTGGGTCGCGACCCCTTTGGAGGTTGAACGACCCTTTCACAGGGGTCGCCTAAGACCATTGGAAAACAAAAAGATACTTACATTANGAGAAAAAATAAAATTTCTGAATCTGCTGAACTGAGGACCTTCAAAGCCTAGTGACTCCACCAGGACACACCTACCCATTAAGACCTACCCTGAAAAAGCTCATGTACACCTTTGCTATGATGTGCTTCCAAATTCATTTATTTGTAAAATGTCCCATATATTAAAATGTTATATTCCTTGTTGATACGTTATATCAGCCTATAAACAAGAATATTTCTTAAACATGGGATGGATCATCTTCAAATCATCTTTCATTTGAAGGCATGGTCTGCCTACTATTCTCTCCCAGATATAAAATACAGCAAGGCTGGTCATATATAGCCACAGAAAGTACATTTCACACAAGAAAGGCACTTTAAAGTAGCTACATAATCAGATTCACTCTTGCTCCTGGGGTTTTAGGGTTACCCATTGCTATTTGCATCTGATATTTGAGAAAATCTGATCTTCTGTGATCACACATGGTTTTCTCTCTCACATTTCATGATCACATTCATTGGGTCATGTATAGGATTAATCCAAACATAGAGGTGCTCTTAGAGACATCGCCAGCTCCTAATGTTGTTCCCTAGCACCAGTTCCTATTATACCCTTTTTATGTTTTAGGAGAATCCCCATTTGTGAAAGACTAGACAGGAAGCAGGATACCTCCTACCATTATAGAAGTTGGAGGGCAGACCTGTGATGAAAATCAGCCAATCAGATACTCATGTCGGGACTTGACATCTCAAAGGACTGATACTACAGAGACATTATTCAATATGGCAGCAGCAAGGTTGAGAGTCTGTTGGATGGTGATAGTAGGTTGTGGTATCTGCAGCAGCAACTCAGATTGTTCCTGTGGTGTGGCCTTGGCATGTTTTTCCTGCTGCTCAGTTCTCATGGTTATTTTCTGAGCCTGATTCCCCAGCCCTCCCGTTGATTCTGTGAACACAATATCNTGCCACAGGGGCTGCAGCCTACGCCGTCGCCGGCAACTCACGTGGGATCCGAACCAGGGCCCTGCTGCTCAGAGCTGGCATCCCAAGCCAGCTCTTAACCAACGCGCCACTCGGCCGGCCCCTGATTAACTTTTTAGTGCCATTGCCATGGATGGGAGGACCAAGAGAAAGAGTCAAACCTACATATCCAATCACCTACTTCCTGAAATTGACAGGCAGGGAGGGAAGGTCCTGTTTAAAATGTCAGTGCAGACTTCCCGGAGCATATGGAACCCTGGAGAAAAGATCCAAACTGTCAGGCCTGCCATTGTCTGAGCATGGTCAATCAAAGGATTAAGGTGCTTGCCTTCTTCCAATGTCTGTCTGGGTCTCACTCACTGGTAGGCTCCTCTCAAATCCTGCTGATGGGGCTTGAGACATGAAAATGCTCGTGGTTACTGAGTAGATCAATAACAGTGCATTAGAAACACTGCCTTAGACTTTAACAAGGTACAAAACCAGGAGTTTTCAGTACGTTCCAAACAGGACAACAATAATTAAACCTCTATACCAGTGCTTCTCCACACTGACTGTTAAAGTCACCCAAGGACCTTTAAAAACTACCCTATTGTGAGTTAGTTTGGTCTGAATGGGGGGCCTGAATGGCCAGTTTTAAAAGCTCCCCAAGCGATTGTAATGGGCAGCTGTGGCTGAGGAACTCTGCTTATGCTGCTTTAAATGAAAACCAATGGCCTGACTGATGTGTGATCTTTTTTCAAAGTACAGAATACATACTTCTAAATTGGATACAGGTGTAATCAAACAGAGGCCCTCCTTCCCAGCGCACAGCCTACCCAAACACTGAAAATCAAGAGTTGCAGTGAAGAAATTAGAGTCGCTGTATTGCTAGCGCCACGCAAGGCACTATTGCTCAACGCAAGGCACTATTGCTCAACGGCCCAAATGTCCTGATGGCTTACAATGGAAGGGTTTTAAGGAGTTAATGGGAACGAGTATGCAAAAGTGCTGATAGGTAGGGTACGTTTTATTGGGGGACCTTGGATATTTATGATAAGGGGTCTCAGCACCAGATCTTCTTGAAGAACAGACCCTTCCCTTCTGAAAGGGTTCTGGTGTTCAAGTTCCGGTCCTATACCAAGCTTTTGGTTCTGTGGGGAGGGGCGAGACTTTGGTTTTGCGTGCAGCTGGACACAGGGGTGGCACATGCGCAGTGCTGTCTCTGTAAAATAACTGAGGGATTGTGTAAATCACCAATCTGCTTCAAGGGAACAGAACCAGTTTTAAGCTGGTCAGTGTGATGTGTGTGCTATTTCACAGGTTGAGATCTAAATATCAATATTTTTTTTCTTCTGGGCAGTAGATAAAACAAGTCTAAAATGACTTGATGTTCTTCCAAATGACTGTGTAACTAACTATCACTGAACAAACTTCTTGTAAGGTTTTGCCAATGGCATATTCCAATATCCTGTTCAGTGAACAAGCTGAAAGCCAGTTTTCCAGTGTGGGGTAAACTCGGGTTTATGGGAACCGATTAGCAAAATCACCAGGTGGCCCCGAAAGCAGGATCGAGGATCACAAAACTACAGACTGTGAGAGCTGGAGGGGATGTTGGAGCAGAGCTTTCCAAACTTGAATGTGCACACGAATCGCCTGGGGCCTGCTAATGCCCAGGTGCTGACTCTATGGGACTGGGGAAGAGCCTGGAAGCCCACATTTCTAACAAGCTTCCCGCTGGTCCCGGAGCCACATTTAGGCCTTGTGGTAAATCTGCCTTACAGAGCTTTAAAAATCTCCCAATGCCTAAGCCCCACCCCAGGTCTAGTGAATTAGAATCTCTGGAGGTGGGGCCTGAGAATCAGCATTTTCTCAAAGTTCCCCAACTGAATGTAAAGTACAGCCAAGACAGAGACCTGCCCATCCAGCTGCTGAGGCAACTGAGACCCAAAGAGGTGAAGTTGTAAGAGAGACAGCTGAGAATCCTACATTTTGAAACCAGCATCCAAGATTCTGGCTACAAAAACCTTCTTCCTCATAGACACAGAAAGAAGATTAGTGGTTGCCAGGGGTGGGAGAAAAGAGAGAAATGGGAAATGATACTAATGGGCACAAGGTTTCTTTTGGGGGCAATGAAAATGTTCTAAAATTAGACAGTGTCGTGATGGTTGCACAACTCTGTAAATGTACTAAGTGCCACTGGGTAGTACATTCCAAATGGGTGAATTTTATGATAAGTGAATTAGATCTCAGTAAAACTACATTAAAATTGTTTTAAACTTTGATAAAGAGAAACTGGAAATTAAAGCAAGCATAATCGATCAGGAGGGCCTTTGGGAGGAACTAGGGCTTATGGGGAGTTCTTGGGCTCTATGTAATCGCGAGAAACCTACATGTAAGAACCCTACAGTCCCATTTATTATAAACACAGTCCCATTTAGTATAAATGGGACTGTGTTTATAATAAAGCTGTATGGTTCTAACTTCTGCTTCCATTTACTTTCTTTTTCCTTATACAGAGGGTGCCAAAAAATGTATACACATTTTAAGAAAGGGGGAAAAAACTATTACAATTGTAATATATATTGATAACAAAAGATGAGTACAAGTCATGTTTAACTTCTGCAATTATAAGAGGTGCTCAGGGCTGGCCAAGTGGCATGTTGGTTAAGAGCTGGCTTGGGACACCAGAGGGCCCCGGTTCGGATCCCACATATGAGGGCCAGTGACACTGCCCTCCACAGCTAAGATGGTGA
>NW_017732210.1:105093-110985 GCF_001890085.2 Hipposideros armiger
ATATAAAAACGTAGGCTAAACAAAGGCTAGATACAGGGTATAGGAACAGTAGAAAGGAGAGTGGCTTGGGGGCTGTTATTAGATATAAAGTTTAATAGCCCCATATGTGCTTAGAAATGTTTATCAGACCATGGGAAATGAGGAGTTAGAGCTCAAGAGAGAGGCCAGAGCTAAGGGTACAGACCTTGGAGTTATCTATAAAAGGCTGAAGGAACAGATGGATTCTTCACAGACAGCATCTATGTAGAGAACAGAAGGCAATAGCGAAAGTATTTGATGTTTGACAATGAGCAGAAATGGCTTCTACAGCAACTCAAAAACCAGAGGTAGTGGGATAAGGGCAGAATAGTTTTCTTTGTCTGGAGGCGGAGTACAAGCCTGGCTTTAAGGGAAGATTGGGGCTTGATGTGGCCAACAGATGGAGACCCTAGAAGTTCATGATTACTAGAGCTAGTTTGCATTGAGAAGAAGCTTAGGCAGGAGTTGGCTGTGGTGTTCAAATACCATTGTCGTGCTTCCAGCTTTGCCATTACAAGGTTCCCATCAGAATTTCCTGTTAGAATGTAGATTGGGCAGGTGGCAGTTGAGGTCAGGGACCATGTGTGTTTAGTACATTTCATGCAGCACCAAGCATGCTGGCTACAAGAATACTCCCTACTGTTTGGTATGCTGGTAGAGCTGGGCTTGATAATTTATTAAGAGTAGCAGAGAAACACGTGAAGGGTCTGTTCCATGGGAAAATATTGTTGAGTCTTCTTTAATATATTTAATATTGAAGCTAGACAGGCATCCCTACTTGCCTTTTCAATAATGGATTCTTGTTTTGTTGCTTGATTGTGTAAAAAGAACTGCAACAACCTTTAAGTCTAGATGCCTAAACTTTTTATCTTAAAACTCAAGTGATGTTGAGCCTTCTTCTAAACTCTTAAACTTTTCATTTTCAAAAACTAAAACCTTCAATGATTTACAAGGCTATTTCCACATTTACTCCCCTCAACCCCCATTGCCTCTCTAACCTGAGCACTCACATCTCTTACCCTTGCTTTCTTCTATTGGCCACAGTGGCCACCTTGCTCTTCCTTGAGGATGCCCGGTTCATTCCCACCTCAGGGCCTTTGCACTTGCTGTTCCTTCTGCCGGGATAGGTCTTCTCTTAGCTCGCCATGTAGCTGCTTTACTTTTTGGGGTGTTTGTTCAAATACCATCTTCTCAGAAAGNACGACTTTTTCACAGGGGTCACCTAAGACCATCGGACAACGAAAATAATTTTATGGTTGGGGGTCACCACAACATGAGGAATTGGATTAAGGGGTCACGGCATTAGGAAGGTTGAGAACCGCTGTTCTAGGTAAAGAGTGGGAGGTAACAGTGGTGTGTTGGTGAATGTTTAACTGGCACTCCATGAGGGGGAAAAAAAGCCCTGTTGTATAGAGTTTGTTCATTTCCGTGGTGTAAATTCTACTGTGGCAGATTCCAGGGTACCAACATGAGGTCAATGAACAGAGCTGGGACTAGATGGGCATGAGCTAGTAAGACCCAGCACCAGCGCATCACCGGAGAGGCTCGGTGAAAGGAACAGCACATGCTAAGGCATGGAGGTCTGAAAATGCCAGGTGATTAGTTGGCTCTTGTCCTGCAGAGTGTGAGATAGGGGCTGGAAAAGAGACGGAAATGCGGAAGCATGCACAGTCTGAACCAGGTAATCTGCAAAGAGAAGACAGGTGTTGCCTATGTGGGGAGAAGCAGATCATGAGAGAAGACTTTGGAAAACAGTTTGGGAAGAGACTGCAAAAAACACTCAATTTTTGCAATTTTCCCTTTCATGCAATTGATGGAGATCTAAACCATCCAGGTTTTAGGTTTTAGAGGAATAACTCTAGTGGCAGTGTGGAGGAATAACCAGAGGACAGGGAGACTGGGAGTAAGGCGACTGGTTAATGAATTTTCAAAATAGTATTGTGAAGAGGTGTAAACTGCTGATACTTGGCATCTTTGGGCCACAACTCAGCCATTTCAGTACTACTCACGTATTTCCTACCTCAAGGGGCTCTTTAACTCAGGTCTCTGGAACACAACAAAAGGAAATAATAAAAATAATTTTTAAAACACTACTAAATATAAACTATACAATGTAGTGCATGGCTTTATCAAATATAAGTGCGCGTGTGTATGTTTTTACACACAGTGAATTCTTTTATGAATCCCGGTTCCTCCACAACAGGGAATAGTTGATCCTGCTTCTGCTTATCTTCTTCTTATTGCTAATTCTTAATGCATCTTCCTGAGTATCACACTGGTCCCATTAAGCTCTCAGATTGGTTCTATATTGGCTCGATGTTCAGTTATACAACTGCTCACCTCCTTTAACTCCAGGCAAGTTTGTTTATGCAGCTGTAGCGCCCTTGCTGCTCGTGATGCTGAGCCAGAGTCCCTTGGCATTAAGTGTTGGAGCTGAACACCACATCTACCCAGGAGATGTCACGCTTTCTCAGGCCTCCTAGCCTAAGCAACACTTCTGGCCACATGGCCAGGGGGCTGACGGTTGGACGGTTCCCTGACAGAGTTCTGGTTCGCTGGTCCATAGTGGTCCCTAAGATGGCTGGGTAACTGCAGTCTCCGGGTTTGCCACAGGTTTCTGTGATTGCTTTCTAGGTACGTGCATTTCCACCCATTGGGGTGAGCCTGCGATTTATAAAGGAAGTTGTGAGTGTGACAATGTCTGCAGAATGCCACACCAACGCTCTCTCAATCGCTGTTTGTTGGTTTTTTCCCCTGTTTTCCTTTTCCTTCTGTATCTGGCATCAGAACCAAGCACTTGTTACCAAAGGATGGGACCTCTTTGCCTGGCTCCTTTAACTCTTGTACTATCAGCAGGTGGGGCAGCGGCAGCAGCAGCCGGAGAACAGGGAGGTGAGGTGAGAGAGGGTGGAAAGCACACTGCAGCTTCTCACTCCCCCTCAATGTGACCTCAGACTGAAGAAGGCACGTGTGCTCCCTCTCTCCCAAACATGCTGGTGTTCCTGCCAACCCACGTCTCCAGCCACACTGCAATGCCGTGGTTAAGAGTGTGGGCCCGGGCCCAGTCACCTGATTCAAACCTCGCTTGATCACCTGCCAGCATGTTGACCTCAGTAGGATTGCCAGATTTAGCAAAAACAAACAAATGCAAACAGGACCCTTATTTAAATGTGCCAGATGAACAATGAATAATTTTTAGTATAAGGATGTCCCATGCAATTAGTATTTATACTAATTGATTGTTTGTGATTTTACTGGGTGCCCTGTATTTTGCCTGGCAACCCTAGATGTCAGGCAAGTTACTTAACTTTTCTGTGCCCAAATTTGCTTTTCTAGAACTTGAGAATAATGGGTTTCCCTACCAGAAAGGGTTGTCCTGAGGATTAAATGAGGTAATATGTGTAAAATGTTAGGAACTTGGCTGCTGGCACACACTAATAAATGTTACATGGATATTCAATACAGTATGGTGAAGTACATGGACTTGGGAGTCATTTAGACCAGGTTCAAGATGACCTTTGGCAAGTTATTTTTCTCCGTGCCTCAATCTCATCATCTATAGAATGGGGATAATTATAGGTCTTGCCTTATGTTGTTAAGAGGAGTAAATAAGACAATATATGGAAATAGTTTAGTGTAATGCCTGGCTCATAGGAAATGTGACAAGTAGTATTCTATGTAATAAGTAGTAATGAGAACACCCTCCTCACGCCACCCAGGAGCCAACTTTGCGGTGCAGCTTTTCCCACCAGTGGGCACTGGTATCTCTTCCTCTAAATTTCTGCAGTCCTTGCTGATTTTACCACCAGCCAACCCCTGGACTATGTTCTGTCATACACTATTTGTTAACTGCCCCATTCACAAATGCCTTCGCTCATTGGTCAGGTACTGGAGGCCTCTTCCTCCAGCCTCTTGCACCTTTGCTGCTCAGCACCATTTTCAGTAGATATCTGTTGACTGATTAACTTTTTTTTTTTTAAGATTTTATTGGGGAATTGGGGGAGGGGAACAGTGCTGGGGAATCGGGGAAAGGGAACAGACAAGTTGCTGTCCTTCTGCTCTTTAGTCTAGCTGTGGAGGACGTCGCCTCACTGGCCCATGTTGGCATCATCATTGCGCTCTTCCCAGGTGAGGCATATCAGTTGCCAGCCTCTAGATGGCCGCTCACGACGGCTCTTGGCAGCTCACACTGGCTGCCAGCTGCTCACGCTGGCTGCCAGCCACACACGGTAACTTATGGCAGCCCACTGCAGCCTACGCCGTCGCCAGTGACTCACCGCAGCCCTGTTCCAGGTCGAGCTGTTGTTCACCATCTTAGCTGTAGAGGGCGCAGTGTCACTNGAACTTCTTTTCTATAGAGAACCATAAGGAGCTTTAAGGTGACTCTACTGGCACACATACACACAAAACTACTGATACAAGTGAATCTGATTAAATTAATTTGACAAGCACTTATCGAGTTCCTACTATGTACCAGGCCTTGCTTGTGCTAAGGCTGAAAGTACAGAGAATAAGACAGGGTCTCATTAAAGTTTGGAAGGAGAGACTGACAGACAAACAGATGGATTTTCCATCTTGTAGTTAATGCTATGATGGAGATGGGCCTTGGTGCTATGGGAGAGGGGACAGTGGAAAGGGGACGGGGGCATCCAAGAGTTTTCTGGATGTGGTGACAACCTCTGAACTGAATCTTTAAGAGTGAATAGATATTAGCTAAGAAAAGCAGGTGGCAGGTGAAAAGGGGGGAATGTAGAGAGCCTCCCAGGCAGAAGGAACAGTATGAACAAAGGCATGGCAATATGAAGTTCAAGGTAAGTGGCTTGGATGGGCAGTAACTCAGGACAGATTCTATTAACTGGATAGGTCTCATCAGCTGGCAGGGGAGAGAAGGGTAGAAAACACGCAGACCTTCTGTCACACATGAGGAGTCAGACACAGAGAAGTTTTGTAGAAGAGGCAGTGTGGCTGGGTGTCTTAGAGTGTGGATGCAAAGCCAGCCTGCCTGCTCCAATCCCAGCTCCCCACCCACCAGTCATGTGATCTTGGGTAAGATTCTTAACTTTTCTGGGCCAAAGTGTCTTCATGTGAAATATGGAACTGATGGTGCCTGACTCAGAAGGTGGTTGAGAAAATTAAATATGTTAATACATGCAAATCATTCATGTAGGGTGTTTGGCACAGAGTTAAGTCTCATGAATGTTACCTACTATTGTTATTAGTAATGTGTCCAACTCTTCCACTTGGCTGATAAGGGCAGAGCTAGGGTTTGAACCAAGGTGCAGTTGGCTTCTGTGTTTGCTCTGTGTCATCTGCCTCTCCAAATTATGAATATTTCTGCTACATAGATATGTTTTGCTTTTAACATCACATTTACTCATATATTTCTTGCATATTTCCATCTCTTTTTGGGAAAAAATTGGGTTCTAAAAATTTCTATGTCCCACAGCAAGAAATAGATTTAAATTTCAGACCAGTATATATTCTTACATAAATATAACAAGCAAAATTTTCACAAAGCAGTATCACCCAGTCTATGTGTCATGCACTCTGATTATTTTTCTCCTGTTCTCTTTTATTTAAAATAATAATAGAAAACAATATATTGGGATTGGTTTCACAGACCACAAGTAGGCTCAACATGTAAAGAACATTGTCCTTCAGGAATGTCCGATTTATGTTCTAATTTCAACCCAATCAAGCAACCTTCTGTTTACTAATTCAGGAAGGGGACAGTCAGGTTAGAAGACTCTAGTCCAGGATTAAAAAATCAGGTGCCTTTAGGGGAAAGGCATAACTTAAATGTTTCTAAGACATTTGTCCTATGTCATTGGGACATGGAAAATGAGGACTTGCCTTTCTGAAAGTAGTTTTTTT
>NW_017732210.1:113250-122918 GCF_001890085.2 Hipposideros armiger
TCCTGAGATGAAGTTGATCAATCTACCTTGCAACTAGGAATTCTAACAGATAACTTTCAATAGCCTGGGCAACCAACTGCTCCTTGCCCTTGAGGTGCCTAACAGACAGCCTATGCGCCTGCGCTTTTGCCTTATTATCTGTGCCCAGTGCTCCCATGCCCTGCCAAGATCCATCTTTGTCCTGAATCTAAGCCTGTTGCACTGAGGCCCTGAGATCCTGCCTTCTCCCACATGAGATGAGATCCTGTGCAGCCTAGAACCCTGAAGCTATTACCTCCTGACTTGGACAATTGGCTGGTGGCTAGACTTTCCCTGTTCTAACTGCAGGATTAGTCTAGCCATCACACCCCCACTACTTGCCTCCAACTACACTTGAAATTTCTATTTATTAATAGCTTAGATGTCTTTGCTGGGGCCAATCTCTCTCTTTCTAGAGGTGACTTTTTTTTCTTAATAGTCCATGTGTCTGAAGCCATATACCTGAGCATCCCTCTCTTATGATTGGAAACCTAAGAACAGGGTGAAAAAGCATATAGGCTCATGTTGTTAACAATAACATTCATTAAATATTTTTATATGTCACACACTGTACTGGGAGCTTCATTCGTTTATTCAAAAAATGTGTTGATTGCCAGCAACGTGGCAAGTACTAAGCAAATGACATTAGGGATCTAACAGAAAATGTATCTTTGTGGGGTAGGGGGGCTGGGGAGTTTCCTTCCTAGTGAGGGATGCAGTGAATAAGCAAGTGTAGCCAATACTATCCTAGTCTTGTTCCCTGGATCCCTTACACTATTTTTGTGGGCCCCTGCTCTGGTTCTTGTGCGTTTGCTGTGATAGCCACATCTTTGGCTTTCTAGCAGCCTACTGTTGAGCACCTGGATGGAGTTGTGTTTGGAAGTTGACTCCACCCCCAGTGGCCCTTAGCCAATGACTGACTTGTGCAGGAATAGGAACACACAGTTCATTTACTTCAAGCTGGAATAAACTCAGAGGCAGAATTTCTACTGCATAGAGCTCCCCTGTGGGATCCAGTTGAGGCTGGGGCTTTACCTGAAATCCCACCCATATTTGCCTTCTTCCAAATTTCTTTCCTGCTTCTCCCACTCCCTTACCTGTCTCACGTGGGACTTTTTCCTTAATAAATCACTTGCACTTGAATCTTCATCTTAGGATCTATTCCTAGTGAGCCTGACCTAAGACAGCAAATTAGTAAATAAGTAATGATAAGCTGTGATCAGCCTATGAGGCAAGTATTATGATAGAGAACAATGGAGGGATCTACATTAGACAAGGAAGATAGGAAAGGCCACCCAGGGAAGAGACATTTCAGCAAAGAAGGAACCAGATATATGATAAACCAGGAGAAAAGTTTTTTAGGAACAGGAAATGGGAAGGACAAAGTTCTCAAGGCACGAGAGAACTGGGCATTTGGAATGTTCTAGGAATTGTCCAAACACTAGTGGGGATGGATGGCAAGTAGTGATGGANTTGTTGTTGAATGAGATCTAGAGAAGTGGATATAATTCCCTTTAAAAAATAACATAAAAGTTCTCCAGTACAAATGTATAAATATGTCTATATCAGATTTTATGAGCACAGAGAAATGAGTGATGGATACATACAAAGATGTTACCATTGATTTGTGGGGAAATGGGGAGGGGATAAATTAAAATCTTCTCTCCAAAATGATACAAGAGTCATAATGGAATTTTTTGAAAATAGACTTTATTTTTTACACTGAAAAATCTTTGCATTACAGAAAAATTGAGCAGCTAGCATAGATTTCCCATATACCTCAGACCTACTGGTAACATTTTGCATTAGTCTGGTGCATGTGTTACAATTAGTCAATTCAAGTTCATAGTTTATTCACATCTCCTTAGTTTCTGCCCAGTGTCCTGTCCTGTTTCAGGATCCCATCCAGGATACCATGTTACACTTAGTTGTCATGTCTTCTTAGGCTCCTCTGTGACAGTTTCTCAGGCTTTCCTTGTTTTTGATGACTTTGACAGTTTTTAGGAGTATTGTCAACTATATTGCAGGATTCTCCTCTATTGGAATTTGATGTTATTCTTATGAATAGACTAACATTATGGCTTTTGGGGAAGAAGATCACAGAGGTAAAGTGCCATTTTACATATCATATCAAGGTGACATACTACAAACATGATTTCTGAATGTTGTTGCCATTGATCACCAGGCTGAAGTAGCATTTGTCAGGTTTCTTCACTGTACACTTTCCCCTACTTTTCATACTGTAGTCTTTGGAAGGAAGTCACCAGGTATAGCCTGCATTCTTCCTTTAAGGCAGAGAAGCTATGTAAATTTGAAATTCTTCTGCACAGAACAATTATAATGGAATTTTAAGCATGGAGATCATAACTAATCACAAAGTTTATAATTAAGTTTTACCAAGGGCCCAACTCTTTGCTCGAGGGAAAGAAATACAAAAGTCAAAACAGCTCTTACCCCTCTACTGGAGGAATAGTCAGAAAATTTGTTGAAAGATCCTGGAACCAACTGCTTTGATGCAAATAATTACCAAATGATGCCTGTTT
This sequence comes from Hipposideros armiger, assembly GCF_001890085.2. Taxonomy (NCBI): domain Eukaryota; kingdom Metazoa; phylum Chordata; class Mammalia; order Chiroptera; family Hipposideridae; genus Hipposideros; species Hipposideros armiger. Next base: position 115,812 of record NW_017732210.1, read on the forward strand.
AAAGCTTGGGGATGCTCAGACAATGGAAGTTTCCTACCTTCAGTCAGAGCACTGAAAATGCGGTGGGTGAAACCTAAAGGTGTTTTAGCCTAAGCATTTAAAAGAAAATAAAAGGCTTGTGTAACTTGGATCACTTTTGTTTCCTGATAATCTGATCAAAGTGTGGGGTGATCCAGAAAGGGAAGGTATCTCTAATTTGGGTGTTCCCAAAAAGACTGTGACATAAACAAAGGGCTATTTGGGGCATGGTTTCTTCAACTGAATTGGAGGAGTAAAAACCTGAAGGCCATTTGGTTGGGGTACNTGTATTCCAACAAAACTGACACTGGACGCTGAAATTTGAATTTCACATGTCACAAAAAAAATGTTTTGTATTGCCTCAACCATGTGAACACAGAAAAACTATTGTTAGCTTGAAGGCCATACAAAAACAACTGACAGGGCAGGATTTGGCCTTCCAGCCTTGGTTTGCCTATTCCTTAACTAGTAGGTCACTTTCTTACCAAAGGGGAAAGAAAATTCTGAAGATTTCCACTTTAATTTAGGCTGATGCATAAGACTTATTCAATGCCAGCCACCAAGTACCAATTAGCTTTCTAATGACTTGATTATCAGACTGCTCTTTCTGCAGAGGACAACAATAATGCTCCCAGGATGACTCATGGTGAATAAAGAGAACCTAAATAGTAGTCCTCCCGTTCAACTTTCACTTTCCACTTAGTTTTGAAGATTTTGGTCAGCACCATTCAGTATCAATCTACACTCATTGCCCTCAGGACATTTCATTGGTTATGTCAAGGAGTTTCAAAGGAACTAGAGAAAGCTAAACTCTTGCCCATGAGGGTTTGAACGGTAATGGGTTACAAGACAAAGAAAGTTGTAGGAAACCAGACATATATTATAATCAATTATGCTCATTTATCTTTTCTTGCTGGCATTTTCATTCTAAATAGGGAAACAGTTACGTGAGCATCAATGTGCTTTTTAATTGGATATTTTCATGCCTGTTTTCTGAAAAAGGGATTCACAGAGTCAATAGTCGAGGGAAATAAGGGTCATTTCATTTTCTCCTGTATGTCAGCCTTTGTGCTTTGGTTTAGTGTATGTGCTTGTGGTTTAGGAACGATTTAAAGCTGATGTATATCATTTAGTATTTAATTTTCCTTTAGATTTAGATTTGCCCCTGTCATAAGAATGTCCAAACCTGTAAAGAATTTTTTAAAGAGTTTATTTGAGCCCAAACTGAAGACAATTGCTGGGGAGCAAGATCTCAAATGCTCTGGAGAATAACAGTTTTGCAGTTTCTTTTATGCATTTGAAAGTAAGAAGGGAACATAAGAAAGATTACATTGAGGTGGGAGAAAGCAAGCAGGGATTGGATTACAGGATAGTTAACAAGATTATGTGCTCTCTTGAGGGCTAATACCTACCCTTCGAGGGGTATTACTTCTGGCATTTCAAAGGTGTGTTAACCTAGATGCACAAGAACAAGGGCTGGCTTAAAATCTTTTCACTAAAGAAGTTACAAGTTAGGGGCATGGCTACCCACCATGACCTGCCCAGCTAGGAATTTGTGATCAGATAGCCCTGTGAGGTTACTTTCCACAGAGCCCTTCTCATCCATAATTATGTCCCACCACAAAAAAGAAATGACAATTATGTGATAAGATAGAGGTGTGAGCTAACACCATAAGTGATCATCATATTGCAATATATAAATGTATCAAATCAACATATATGTACTTTAAATTTACACAATGTTATCTGTCAATTATATCTCAATAAAAATAAATCAATAAAAATATTATGTCAATAGCCTATATCTATATGCAGAAGGTACATACATATTACAAATTGTGACTTGGTATGAAAATAACTGAAATATGGGGGAAATGATCCTTGGGAAGAAGGAATAGGCAGGTACTGCAGCCCAAGGTTAAAGATCTGAAACAACCTGGGGACACTGACAGCCTTCAAGGGACATAGTGGGAAGATGAAGCTGAAGAAGGGGGCTGTGAGGGGTGCTGGGAAGGGTTGAGAGATGTACTTATTGTCTTCTCTCCAGTCCAGACAGAAGGCCACTGAAATGTAATTCTTTAATTGCCCATGAAAAGTATTAAGCTTTTAGAAGCCTCTTCTGGTAGTGGCTTTTTCAAAAGAGAGGGGGAAAATAGAGTATTGAAGAAAAATATTTTTTGGTTGCTTTTCAAATCACTAAGAAGAAGGCAATTTATGATCAAAGAGTAAAATATTTATTTGAATGTAGAATTGACAATAAATCTTGTCGGGGGCCAGCCGAGTGGCTCAGTTGGTTAAGAGCAGGAGCTCTGAGCAACGGGGTCACCGCTTCGATTCCCACATGGACCAGTGAGCCGCGCACAAGCTGAGCTGCTGCTGAGCTGCCAACAGGTGGCAGGATGGCTCAGCTGGTGAGAGCATGTGCTCCTAACAAGGTTGCCAGTTCGACTCCCACATGGGATGGTGGGCTATGCCCACCTGCAACTAGATTGAACATGGCACCTTGAGCTAAGCTGCCCTGAGCTGCTGACGGGCAGCCAGATGGTGAGCTAGCTGTGTTCTCCACAACTAAGATTGAAGGACAACAAGTTGGCTGTTTCTCTTTCCCAATTTCCCAACACTGTTCCCCTTCCCCAATTCCCCAATAAAATCTTTACAAAATAATAATAATAAAATAAATAAATCTTGTACTTTTATAATCATAGTTAGGTACATATTAAGAGATTATAGGTATTATATTAACTATTAGTTATATAACATTTGTCAGCTCACAGCTTTTTATATACATTCTCCAAACTTACTTTTATAATTGTTAGGAATAATTGTTAGTGGTTTTCTTTTTTCTCTATGTTGCATATTAAACAATTTATGACCCAAAGAGATCATGTTTATTTCCAAATCTCACACAGGTAAAACTTGAATTGAAGCTTTCTGGTTCCAAATGCCACCTACTTTTGACTCTGCATGCAATAAAACATCCACTATTGAACTCAAAAGATGAAGTTTTAGAAGTGTTTTGAGAAGAGGTGGGGACATGTTTTTATCATTTTAACAACTAATCAGCAAATCTTTCTTGAGTTCTTACTATGTTCCAATACCTAGGAGGAATACACACAAAGGAGTAGGACGTAATTTCATTAATATAAGAAAAGTAAAAAGCAATGAAAGAGGATGCCTCCAGGACCACCGTGAATGGTCTTCAGGCTCAGCATCACACCTCCTACGCCATCCCAGGCAGCCCAGTGCTAGCAGGGAAAACGACAGTCTCAGCTGGGAACTGTGAAGGTTTTAGAAAGTAATCTTGCAATTCTGTTAAAATTTAAAATACATAGATACTGAAGGGATTCAGGACGAGCCTCCCCAAAATGTACTACTTTAGCATATGGATGATGTTGAGTTGAAAGCCATCAAGACTCTGCAGACNGGAAGCCGGCGACTGATCTGCCTCGCCCGGGAAGAGCGCAATGATGGTGCCAACTTGGAACCAACGTCCAAGTGGTTCCAAGTGAAGCAACGTCCTCCACAACTAGACTGAAGAACAAAAGGAGAGCAACTTGTCTTCCCAATTCCCCAGCGCTCTTCCCATCCTCCAATTCCCCAATAAAAATCTTTAAAAAAAAAAAAGAGGTGCTCAAAGTGGTTACCGTCAGCGTCCAGATACTTCTGGTTACGCGAACTACTGCTTCAGCAACGTTGACCAAAGTATTAACATCTCTTAAAATGTGTATACACTTTTTTGGCTCCCCTGGTATATATAAATACCCCTCCACCTTGGCAGGCAGGCCAGAATATTCATGTGGCTTGCCATGTCTGTATGTACTGGGTTGCAACCCTTTCTTTTTCCCAAATAAATCCTTTTTGATGATGAAACGCCTGGTCGATATTATTTTTTAGTCAACTTCTATTTCTTCTGACTATCGTTTTCCTTCATCTGATTAAAGAAATTCTAAAAGCAGCAGATGGGGATAGAAAATGGGGGGTGTGCAATGTGTGATTGGATGCCGGCTAAGCCAGGAGTGTATCCAGCTGACATTCCTTATCCCTTAAAAGCCAGTCTCCTCTCTATACCCCATTAATTACCACAGTTTTATAGCATATCAGGTCTCTGTTCTGTATGGGTGGATTGCAGTTTCAGGGTACATCTGGGGTTGTCATCAAAGTTTTAGTTGCTGTCAGGAAACATTTCTCAAAGGCAGACCCCCTACACGTAGGGGTAGAAGACTTTTCTCCTATGCAAATTGGGGCTACAATGAGATCATTTCCTAGAGGTGGCTTTTCACTTCAGAGACAAGGAAATAGGAAGTGAAACTTTTTCCATAAAAATTATCACTATCATTTTAACATTTAAGGTTTATGAATATTTATATTTCAGAAGAGTAAGTAGATCCCAATAATAAATAAGTTTAGGGTGGTAAACACTCAGCAATCTGTAGGTCATTGACAGGCAGAAGTGTTTAAAAGGATATACCCACCAATTTAACAATAAAATAAGGGAAAGAGATTCTGAAATTCCACATCGTTAAGGGTGGAGAAGTTAAAGATAAAATGTCTTCATGGGATTTGGTAGTGTCTCCTTTTTCAATTTTACCTAAAATGGTTGGTTTGAAATGACTCAGGCTGATTTGGATACCAGAGCATTCCATGCCCCAAAGGACATTCTATTCCTCCTAGTTAATTCCTGAAGTTCAACCACAGCCAATCAGGGAAGCCGTTCCCCCAGTCACTGGACTCAGACTAATTGTTAATCCACACACAATTTCAAGGCCGTTAACCAACAGAGGATTTCTTTATACACACTGTTCAAAAACTTTCTCCAAGGGATGGGAGGGAGGGTGAAAGGAGAAAGCTGTAAAATAATTACATTGCTTTCATTGCTTCTGCAAAAATGGGAAGTTTTAATGAATCGATATGAAGAAAGGTATTCAAACCATTTTAAGGGTGGATTTCCAGTCTACTGAGGTTGCTTAAGTCTGTGAAATATGCCACATTTGTTCTGTGGCATCTTTTAACCTAACTTCAAGAGAAGATAAAAGACAAGTGGAAAGGGTTTTTCCCTTTCTTTCTGGGAGGGGCTAGAATAAATTCTTGTAACTCAGAGTGTGGGCCTCTGACCTGCAACTTGTTAAATGCAGAATCTGGGAGCTTGTTAAAAATGCAGAATCTCAGTCCTCTCCCTACTAAATTAGAACCTGCAATTTAACAAGCCCCTAGGTGATTCACATCACGTTAAAGTTTGAGAAGCACTAGTCTAGGTCAACTGTTGTTGAACTCGGCTGCACATTGTAATCACTTGGGAGAGCTTTTAAAAGTCCCAGATTTTAGATCAATTAATCAGAATCTCTCAGACCAGGCGTCAGTACTGTTACAGGTCTTGGTTCTTCTTGCCAATGCATTGAAGAATCAAAGGTCAGCAAGCTGATTAATATGCAAGCAGGATTTATTAGTGATACATTGTCAGAGAAGAGAAGGGGCCTAACGGAGGTGGGGGAGAGGGAGAGGGAGGAGAGGAAGAGGGAACAGGGAGCACGTGGGCAAGAGAGCTCTTGTCTCTACAACTTATATAGTTTGCTGGGTGGGGTGAGGGAGTTACATATTGCTTTGGCGGGAAAAGGTGGCGCATGCTCTTCCACNTCCCCCTTGAAGAGTGAGGGGTTCCAGCTCCACACCAGGCTCCCCAGCCTAAGGTTCCAGTGCCGGGAAGAGAAGTCCCCACAAATTCTGGCTGTGAAAACCAGCAGAGATTGTGGCTGAGTGAGATGGAGGGTGACTGGAGTCCCAGGTGTTCCTCTTAAAGGGCCTGTACATGGACTTACTTGCTGATGGACTTACTCTCTCTAAGCTGTAGTGCTGAGGAAGCAGCTTGAGGAGTGCCAGGGACATAAAGAGAGAAACTGAATTGTCTGGCTTCAGAGCGAGGGATGGAGGGGCAGCTTTCTCCTTGACAGAAGTGCAGGCATAGGCCATTGTTTCTTTGTTGAGCCCTCCTTCTTCTTCCCCATGCTCAGACGCAAGTGGGTGCCATATCTGGGTCTCCATCAACCTTGCTAACAATGTTTGCTCTGCCCTGGTGATTCCCTAACACCCTGCCCCATCCAGCTTGTGGGCCCACCCAAGCCACTTCCAGTGGCTTTTCTATACAAACAGCCTGTCTTGGCTCATGCTGTGGACTATCCTAAAATCTCTCAAAGGTTCATAAACACCAAACAAGCAGCATCTGGCCTCAGCATGCCCTGTAGTTCTTGCTGAGCAGCTCCAAGCACGGCACTAGCAGCAGCCAGCCTTGGTTTGCAGCTTAGCCTCTCCCAGGCACCTCCAATCTCAGCACTGTGGAAGGCATCTGTGGATCACTTTGTGGCTCATGTCAGGTGGCCCTGGGCAGGGCACAGGCAGTGGCTGAACTTGGCCTGTGGCAGGGCCAATTCCAGGAATTCCTAAGGCCAGCATGCCCAGTGGCTGACTTCAGATTACAGCAGAGCACCACCAGAACGCCTCCATAGAGACACACCTAAAAGGCAAACTGGGCAGGAACCAGAGCCCTGCTAAAGCAAATTCTGCTCTGTAGGGTCAGCCCCTGCACCAATGTTCCTTTACTGTAGTCCCAACCAGTCCTCACAACCAATAAGCCTGAGGGTCAATTGATGTGCAAACAGCAGCCATGGCTCAACTACAACAGGAGGGCAAACACAACCCACACAAGTGGCTCAGGTGACCAGGGAGACTATACCACTGGGCCCCACAGGACACGTATTACATAAGGCCATTCTACTAAGACCAGGAGATATAGCAGCCCTACCTAATGCATAGAAACAAATACAGGGAGGCAGCCAAAATAGGGAGGCAAAGAAACATGTCCCAGATGAAAGAACAGAACAAATCTCCAGAAAAAGCACTAAACAAAATGCAGACAAGCAATCTACCAGATACAGAGTTGCAAACACTGGTTAAAACGATGCTTAATGATCTCAGGGAGACCTTCAACAAAGAGCTAGGAAACATAAAAATTGAGATATAAAAAAGAACCAGCCAGAAATGAAGAATACAATAACTGAAATAAAGAACATATTAGTGGGCCGGCCGAGTGGCTCAGTT